>NW_006400319.1:42790-50551 GCF_000299155.1 Elephantulus edwardii
CAGCCTTCGTTCTGGACTCCTGTCATGACAGTAATACCTAATCACATATCCCTTTTAAACTCATCTGTTTCAATGCAATATACTTAATTTATCCCATCCTTCTCAGTCTCCCTCCAACCCCGATGTCACTCCTATTTTACAACAGTGGCACTATGCAGTATTTGTCCTTTGGTGGCAGAGTTATTTCACTCAGCATAATGTCTTTCAGGGTCACCCATTTTACATAATATTTCATGAGTTCTTTGTTTTTCAAAGCAGTGTAGTATTTCATTGTGTGAATATACCACAGCTTCTCTATCCTTTTGTTTGTTGATCAGCAATTAGGTTGTTTCCAACTTTTTGCTATTGTGAACAAAGCCATGATAAACATGAGTATACATATATCTGTTTGTTTGGATGGCGGTTATGGTTTCTTATGCGATGATATAATCTCAGTAGTGGAATTGCTGGGTCAAATGGTATTTCTGTTTCCAACTTTTTGAGAAAGTGCCACACTGTCTTCCATAGTTGGTGCACCATTTTACACTCCCAACAACAGTGAATAAGGGTTCCAGTTCCTCCACAACCTCCCGAGCATTTGTTGTTTGTTGTTCTGTTAAATTTTGCTATTCTTACTGGGGTGAAATAATATCTGATAGTTGTTTTGATTTACATCTCTCTTAGAGCTAGGTATTTTGAACATTTCTTCATGTGTCTGTGTACCATCTGAATGTCTTCTTTGATTAAATGTATGTTCATATCCTGTGCCCATACTTCAGTGTGATTGTTTACCTTTATCTTGTTATGGTGGGTATATGTGTTTTAACTTGGATCCACAATCTACAACTATGGAAGCAGCAATTTAGAAATCAAGCAAAGTTCTGCATTGGGTAAATATCTTGCCAATGACCTCTTAAGATGGTTTTCAATGTCTTGTGAATAGTAACCTTTCCACAGAGTAATATTCTGTTAGTTAAAATACATATTGTCTGGCGTTCTATATTAGAAAATAAAGACAAGAAATATACCCCCACCCCTGCCCAATGTTATCTACAGCCTTGGAAAACCAATGGAAGGACAGCTATGGGTCTATTCTAAATTTATGGCAATGAGGTTGAGTTTTTGGCATAATGCATATTATGGGCTACTACTGGAAAATTTGACAGCTCAATTTCACAAGTAGCTCCAGAGAAGAAAGACAGGCAATCTCTTCCAAAAGAAATTCACCATCTCAAAAACTCAAGGCTGATTCACTGTATATTGGAATTAACTAGAAGATAGTGGAGTTGATATTTTGTGGTTTTGATTCTATGCATGCTGTCTAAAATTTTATAATTGCTTCAGTATCTTACTGCCTTTAACTTCCATCTGCTAATGTTCATTTTTATATATTTAAAACTATTTCTTTATCACCTCATTTTTAACTCACAATCCTCAACTCTCTGAAATCTTACCTCTAATACTTTTATTACTTAAGTCCACAGAACAGAGCAAAGAATCACTGCATGTTCAAAATCAAGAAAGAAGTAAATAAGGGATGCATCCTGTCTCTATACCTTTCAATTTATATGGAGAACAAATCATTCAGAATTCTGGGATTTATAAGGAGTGGTATCTGGATTGGAGGAAGATTCATCAACAACCTATGTTACATGGATGATACAACCTTACTTACTGAAACTGAGTAGGACCTGAATTACTTGCTGCAAAAGGTCAAGGACTTCAACCTCCTTTACGATTGAAGCTCAACATCAAGAAGACAAGGATTCTCATCACTGAGCCAATTGACAGTACAATGATAAATGGAGAAGAGATTGAGGTTGTTAATTACAATTTGCTCAGATCCACAATCAACACTCTTGGCACCAACAGTCAGGAATTAAAAAGACTAAGTACACTGGGAAAATCTGCTGTCAGGGACCTCTCCAGAGTATTGAGAAGCAAAGTTGTCCATCTAGAGACTAAGGTGTGCCTGATTCAAGCCATACTCTTCAAAATTACTTACTACATATCAGAGAGCTGGACAATGACTAAGGATAACTGAATAATCCATGCCTTTGAGTTCTTAAGGTGTTGGAGAAGAATCATGAACATACCATGGACCACCAAGAAAACAAATAAGTGTCTTGGAGAGGGTAAAACCAAGTTTCTCCTTGGAGGCTAGGATTTTGAAGCGCTGTCTCACACACTTTGGGCACATGGCCAAAAGGATGGACTGGTCCTTAAAGAAGGACATCATACTTGGAAGGGTGGAGGGACAGCGGCGGAAAAGAAGACCCTGGATGAGATGAATTGATACAGTAACTGGTGGCAATAGGGATAGATGTGATGAATTCAGTGAGACTGGCTCAGGACATGGCAGTCACTATGAGTCACAGACGACTAGAGAGCACATAAATACAACAACAACAACAATATGGCATATATCATCTTATTAGAAATATTATTCACTTTCATAGATTTTTGGGGGGTAAATGGTTAATTATCTGGCTACTAATCAAAAGGTTGATGGTTTAAACATACCCAGGAACATCTTAGACGACAGGCTTGCTACCAGCTGCTAATGTGCTCTGCCCTGAGTACCTGAGGGCAATGTTCCACACTCCACGGAGAAGATGTGAGAGCTCTGGAAGCAGATGAGGTTGCTCTTCCTGACTTTTCAAACCTGTGATGCTGACACTGTCTTACAGTGTTGAGGACTTGAATCAATGAGAATGTCACCTGTAGTAGACCTTCTACAGCACCAGTTCATTAGTATTTTAATAAGCTGTGGAGAGCTCTTATAGCTCTTATTCAAAATGTCAGTTTTTGTAATTAGGAATAAAATTGCTTGTGATTAAAACCTTTCTAGCATACATCTGGACACTTTGAATACAAAATATACTTTAGGTTGTTTCAACACTCCAAGAAATTACATTAAAGATTTTAAGAGAGTGTTAAAGAAGGCAGTGAAGTGTGGAAGATTGTAATGATAAAAAGGAATTAAATTCAGGAGAATTTGGAGAAGAATCTGCCTCATGATGATCTATGTTCTCTGCCACAAGGAGCTGTAAGACTAAAGAGCATTTGATATTGCAATGATAGAGTTGCAGTTTGTAAGAAAAAATGTAAAATGTGATGCAGTTAAAAAACCAAAAATGTATATACAGTATTTAACTTTATCTTTTAAAGCTGTACCTAATCTGCCATTATCTGCAGAAGATTTCTATTAAATACCATCAAACTGACAATTACAACATGAAACTAAGAGATCATGTTTGCAAAATAAAACTCACCAACTGTTCCTTAAAGGATCTTGAAGAGATTAGAGGAAAGCTAGGACAAATTCAAGAATTTGTTCTTTGTGCAATTACCTAAAATTAGTCAAAGAGGAAGTTCATGGTCCTGGTCTGGACATAAAGCAAATGAGGCAAATGCAGCTTGCTCAGAGATTGCTGTGAAACAAAACGGTTGGCTTTGTTGATAAGAGAGGTTGAGAGAATTATTTTTGTTTCTTTTTCTAATTTCTAGTGAGCTTCCCCAAAGACTGATAGCAGATTTTTTTATTTTTCTTGTCTTTCCAAAAATAAAACAGTATAATAAAATTACTAAGTAGATTAACTCATTTCTAGTCAAACAATACATAAATATATAAAAATAGAACTCAAATAAAGGAATACTAAAACTTGAAAAGAGAAAATAATTTATTCCATTTTTTTGTTTATTGAATTGAATATTTCTATTTTAGCTAGGTATATTACCTCGTTAAAATAAAAATCTCACAGACAGCTCACACATTTGTACTCAAGTACGTGGTTTGGTCACAAATACAAATACAAATACAAATGTGAAATTCAAATACATCCATGTGAAAGCTGGATAGTGAATAGGAAGAACTAAGAACATTTGAAGTCTCTAAATTGTTATACTGGCAAAGACCATGAAATGTAGCATGGACTTCCGTATAAGCAATAACGTTCTCATGCATATTGAGAGAGAAAATTTCAATAAGGTCATAGAACCAACCACTTTTAGGCTTCAGAGGAAATTTTAAAAAGAAATTAATTTTCTGTATCATCAAGTGTAAATTCTTTTAACCTTCTTAAGAAGTGTCTTTCTACAATAATTAAAGCTTCATTATTTAATTTCATTAAAAGACAGCTAAAGGTGATCTATTTCAATCTAGAGTAGATATTTAAATTTTCTGGAAGGTGTTATTAATATTAAATCATAACTAACGATTGAACATTATGTCTTCTCGTTGGAATACATTACTTTCAAAAAAACATTATAAGAAGATTGAAATTATTGTGTTTGTTTACAACAAGGATTAACGGTTTGAGTAATTTAAAGAGCAAAGGATTTATTTAAGGATGATAATTATGTATTTCACAGTAACTGTTCTACATGTATTTGCAATGTTATCCACACAGTCAAATTCCTTTCCACATTTGATTCAACACAAGTAAACATCTTTCTGGTATTCTCTATTATTAGCCAAAATCCATCTGACAATAGAAATTACGTCCATTGTTAAATGACCTCTTCTGAATCTAGGTTGAATTCCTTGCAGTTCCTTGCTGATGTACTGTCATTTTATTAATAAATTTCAACAAGATTTTACTTGCATATCATGTTAATGATTTTGTTAGAAAATGTCTACAGAGTGCTGAATCTTCTTATTTGAAATGGCAACAAATATGAATCTCATTCAGTCAGTAGGCTAGGTAGTTGTCTTCCAAATTTCTTGGAATAGCCTATTGGGTATATAAAGACTACATCTGCTTGTTGAAACACTGCAACTGCTATTCCATCAATTCTTAGGACTTTTTGGGGGGTGAGTGTCTTCACTTAATTGTGCTCATAGATAAAGACACAGTTGTCTGAACATAACAAGGGGTTTCTGTAAGATTTAAAATCAGAAAAGGTGTACAACAGGGCTATATCCTTTCTTCGTACATTTTCATGCTATATCATTATCAAGTGAGCTGAGAAGCTGGACTATATATGTAGAATACTATAGCATCAGAATGGGAAGAAGACTCACCCAAAGTTTGACTTTCCTGCAGAAAGTGAAGATGACTTGAAACATTTCCTTAGGAAAATTAATTATCTACAGCTTTCAATATGGGAAGCAGCTCAGGATCAAGAAAGTAAAAGTTTTCACAACTTTGTCAATAGGCAACATCATAACAGATGTTTTTGAAGTTGTCAATTATTTCCTTTTACTTGAATCCACATTAAATCTCATGGTAGCAACAGTCAAGGAATAAAAAAGGCATGTTGCATTGGGCAAATCCACTGTTAAGAGGAGCAAAAGGGGGGGAGGGAGGAGGGGTTTGTGTGGGGAGAAGGGTGCAACAATGAATGAATGGAATTCCAAAATCTCTGTAGATGTTCATTGAAATGAAAAATAAACAACCTAAATTTAAAAAAATACAAAAAACAAAAAACAACAAGCAAACAAACAAACAAAAAAAACCCTAAAGGTGTACCTGGTCCAACTCACAGGATTTTTAGCTGTCTTCTATGCACTAGAAAGTTGGGCAATGAATAAATAAGACCGAAGACCTGATGTCTTTGAATTGTGTACTGACAAAAATTATTGAGGACAGAAGGAGAGTCGATGCTTTTGAGCTGTGGTGCTGGAGAAGAGTACTGAATGTACCATGGACTGCCAGGAAAACAAACAGATTCTGCCTAGAAAGGGTTAAACCCGCTGGCTCCTTGGAGGTAAGGATTCTGGGGCTTCGTCTGACATACTTTGGACATGTTGCCAGGAGCGACGAGTCCTTGAAGAGGGACATCATGCTTGGGAGGGTGGAGGGACAGCGCAGGAGGGGAAGACCCTCTATGAGATGGATTGATTGGGTGATTGGGGTAATAAGGATGGGTGTGTCAGAGGCAGTGCGGTTGGCGCAGGATAGAGCAGGGTTTAGGGCTGTTGTGCATAGGGTCGCTATGAGTCGAAAAACGACTCGACGGCGCATAACAACAACAACAACAACCACAGACAATCAAAAGAGCAAACAAGTCCGTCTTAGAGGAATTACAGCCAAGGTGCTCCTTCGAGGCAAATATGGTGGAAGTTCATCTCTCATGCTTTTGCCATGTTTTCAAGGAGAGGTCATTCCTTTGAAAAAAAGCCATCATGCTTGGAAAAATAGAGTCAGAAAAAGAGAGAAAGATTCACAAAGAGATAGATCAGCACAGTCACTGCAAACGTAGGTTTAAATATAATGGAGATGGTTTAGATAGAGCAGGATTAGGGCAAGGTTTCAATCTTTGTTCACAAGGGCCCAAGAAATCATAGCCAACAAGCTAGGCCCTGTGAACATCAACAATATTCAGTATGTAAACTGAAAGTATAATTCAAGAACCTGAACTAAATTAAGAAGAATGTGTCATCATGATTGGAGAAAGAATCATCAGCTACCTGTTATGTAGATACTACCAAGCTTGCTTACTGAAAGTGAGGACATGTAACACTTCTGAAGGTTAAAGACTAATCATTGGGCCACATAATTTGATGGGGAGGGGAGGGAGTAGGCAAAGGAAATTATAAAGATCAGGTGTGAAAAAACAATATCCAGGAACTTTGTAAGTAATCAGTATAAAATAAAATTATATTAAGAAAAAACAACAAAAAAAAAACACAACACTATAGTCTTCAGAATAGATTATACTATACTTTAACTTCAAGAAAACAGAAATTTGTACAATTAAACTAATAGAAAGCATCATGGTAAATGAAAATAAAATTATATAAGCTGTCAAGAATTAAAATTTCTTTTAATGCACTCTTGACATCCATAGAAACAGCAGTTAAGAAATCAAATGGTATCATATTGCATTAGGTAAGTCTTCTGTTGACCATATCTTTACAGTGATAAAGAACAAAGATACTTAAAGACTGAGGTGTGTCTGCCACAAATCATGATATTTTCAATTGCTTTATATATTTATGAAACTTAGTGAAGAAGGAAGACCAAAGAAGAATCAATATATTTGAATTACAGTGTTGGGTAAAAGTATTGAACATATTATATAATGCAAAAAAGAACAAACAAATTTATCTTAGTGAAATGGAGCCAGAAAGCTCCTTACAGTCAAGGATGGTGAAGAGCTTTATCTTGCCTGCTTGAGGCCTGTTATAAGGAGCAGCTAGCCCCTAGAGAAATACATTACTGGAAAAAATGGTTTGGGTGAGTGGAATACAGAGGAGAGGTAGACCTCTCAGTAAATCCATTGACACAATAACATTAACAATGGGTTTAACCATAGTACAGATTGTGAGAATGGCACCTTTTTTTTTTCCTGTTGTGCATAAAAGCCACTATGAGTCACCATATAGCAGATATGGCCTAACAACTACAATATTTTACAGTCTCTCAGTAGACTGAAGAAAGCAAAACAAATAAATAAAATACAGTCTATTACTATCAACAGTGACCACAGAATCCTCTGTTAAACAAGAATATAAGAAACAATGTCTATCTTTCAGAATTTCATGTAATGGGAACAATTTCTTGACCAGAGGTCAGAAAAGCCAATTGTGTGTATATATGCCATATGTACTATTTTTTATGTATACCTTACATTTAACAAGGAGCTCTGGTGGATTAGTGGTAAAAAGTGGAGCTGGCAACCCAGAGGTAGGTGGTTCAAATCCACCAGCTGCTCTGCAGAAGAAAGATAGACAATCTTCTGTGAGTTTAACTTCTGTGCCTCTGAAAACTTTCTGGAGGGTGAGCAATGGGTCGATTCCAACTCAACAGTGCATAACAATAACAATCTTTAAAA
>NW_006400319.1:50651-65965 GCF_000299155.1 Elephantulus edwardii
ATAAATTGTTGTTGTCCACTAACCTTAAGTCAATCCCTGACTTATTCCCTCCAAGCACCAGGGAATGAAATGTTGCCCTTTTTGGAAATCTATATGGCCAATTTTAAGAGAACTAGTATGAATGTTAATGTTTTATTTGATGGATTTTCAGAAGTGGGTGTTCAGGCATTTCTTATTAGTCTCAAATTCCTGTTCAAAACATTTTGATACCATAGCAATATACAGTCCTCTACTGCATGAGGTTCATTGGCTAAGAATTGAAGCCAAGCTTTTGTATGGAAGGCAAGAATTCTATCAGTGAACCATCATTCCCTATAATGTGACATTTTAATTATAATCAGGAAACAGTGTCACAAACAGATAAAATATAGTATCTATTTTTCAAATTGTAAGACTGCTTCAATATTGGAAATAGTGTACATACACATGTACATTGGTAAGAAGGCTGAGAAATTGGTATAGTGCTGTGTGAGACCATAGCCTCACAAAGGAAAATTCTTTACGTATACTTTCACAGTGCGCTGAGTTGGTCGGGCAAAAGGAAGATAAGACAGCATAAACAATATAATAAATATTGTTTCTTTCTATGTACACTTGAGTTAAAAGTATGTCTTCAAGCCTCATCACGCTTTATAACACCAAATATTAGATTTCAAAAGAACATTCCCACTTGAAGTAAAGAAACATCTATCCCAATCCATCAACAGCTCTTTTTCCATTGAAAAATTAAATTTTAAATGTTGCTCTTAGAATCAAGAAAACACTCTGTAGACCTCCAAAACTTCCCACTAAAAGAATAAACAACATGTTAATTTTGATAACAAATCATACCCAGATGAAAACATTTTCAAACTCAGAACACAATACACTTATAAAACCAGAACAAAGGAAATGAGAAACACAGCATGAAAACAACAAAATAAAGATCCACTCTTGAAAAGCAAAATAATAGAGTAATTAATAGAATTTAAAATGCTCTGTTAAATTACAAGGAACTTCAATATTAATAACAATAAGATAATGGAATGAGCTGATCTATATGCCACTTAAGTGCTATTTATCTATTCTAGAAAAGAGACAATAAAGGGAAAAGACACTTAACTAAAAATTATGGTATTATTTAAAAGATTTAGTTCAATAGTCATTGATTTGTTGCTGCTTTTGTATGCCATGGACTTGGAACTGGCTCATAGTTAACTCTCCAGCAGGTTTTAAGAGAGTAAATTTCTAGGGAGCTCTGGTGGCCTAGAAGCTGCACTGCAATCCCAGAGGTATGTAGCTTGAATCCACCAGATTCTCAGCGGGTCTCCAGCAATTTTCTCCTGTACCAGTCAGATCTTATTTGATAGCACACACACACACACAGTAAAATTTTTAAAAAAAATCAAAAAATAAGAGAGTAAATTTCATGAAAGGAAACTGTCTATTTTTCTCGCATGGAGCTGTTGATAGATTTAAACTCTGTACTTTTTGGTTGGCAGTATAATTCTTTACTATTAAGCCACCAGAATTCTACTGACCTAGTAAATTTATAAATTTATTGTTTTTTAATGAATATTCCTTGAATGACAGAGTAATCTTTTGTCTATTTGCTGAACCGAACAACTTTGTATTGTTGTGACGCTGCACACTGTTCCATAGTCTTGTCAAATACCAAAATGGTTACCCGTTATGCACAGTTTTGGATGAGCTTCCAGAATGAGTTATGCTGGGAAGCAGGAATGGCATCCACTTCCTGAAACTAGATGCCTCTGGAAACTACAAACTCTCTAGACTCTTTAAATGTACAGAAATGATGGTAGTTATAGAACAGGGTTCTGTACAGAAATTATGTCAGTCATAGAATAGAGTTTAGGTCTTTTGTGCAAACTTACTCTCAGTCGTATTTGACTTGGTGACACTTAACTATTGCTAAGTGAAACTAGTGATGTTTGCTATGTCTAGAGGAACACTCTTCCACCTTATACATCACTATTTGTCAATGTGCTGTATGAAGTAATCTGTGTTGCTATGATACTGAACTTTGTGTCATTGGGATATCAAATACCAGAATGGCTTCCCAATTTGGACAATGTTTAATGGAGCTCCCAGTTGTAAAACAGGTTTGGAAGCAGGAGTGGCATCCAATTCCTAAACCACATCCTCTGGAAACTCTATGAATTTGATTAAATGATGACAGTTACGGAAAGGCATTAGGTCTTTTGTTCATAGAGTCACTATGAGTCGCACTCGACTCGACGGCAATCAATACAACAACAACAACAACAATCTTCTATGTTCAAAATTGTAGAATAATGTTTATTAGCTACACGGGCTGGGGAACTCTGGTTGCCTAGTGGTAAGGAGTTCTACTGGGAACTCAAAGGCTTGTGATTCAAACCTATCAGTTGCTCTATGGGAGAAATATGGACAATCTCCTTCCATGAGCTTTATCATCTCTGAAAATCCACTGGAAGGTAAGTTCTGACTTACCAACACATAACAACAACAATAATTACAAGCGTTGTCAATGTTATAAAGACAAGCAAAATGTGCTTTATTAATCCTTGTCTTCATGGAAGAAGGATGGACAATCTCCTCCCATGAGATTAACTGTTTCTGAAAATGCATTGAAGGGTCAGCTATGGGTCAGTTTTGGCTCCATGGTACACAACAACATAGCCCTTGTTTTGGAGTGTCTGGTCAATACATATGGTTAATACACTCAGTTGCTCTTCAAAAGTTTGAAGGCTCAAGACTAACCTGATGAGCCTCTAAAAAGTTTGGTAAACTGGCTAACACAAGTCACACAATAAGTAAACATACACATACATTGCAAATCATATAGAGAAGAAGACAAAGCAAGGTGGCTAAACACATTATCCCATCTCTATTTAACAAAGCCTTGTTAAACTAAGTAAAACTGATTCAATCTTGGAACACTGAGCAGAATGTCACAGAATAAAGCATTGAACATGAACTAAAAGGAAAAAGCTTGATGAAAAAAGTACAAAGATACAAGAACCCCCATACCTGAACCCAGTGGCTAGAGGAATGAATCTCCTACCTTTCCTCTCATCATCTAGATGGGAAGCTATGGTGTCCTAGTGGTAAGATGCTGCAGTACAATACCAAAGGCATATGATTCAAATCCCCCCAGCTGCTCTACAGCAAAGGATGGTCAATCTCCTCCCATGCAAGTTACTGCCTCTGAAAACCTGCTGGAGGTTTAGCTTTCGGTTGGTTCCAACACACTGGCACACAATGACAACAATCTAGTGACCAGAGAGGTGACTACTCCAGTTCTAGGTACCTAGCAACTTGTAGTACCCTTGCTACCCTTCTCAAAATAGCAGAATATAGTACAGACTTTTTTTACCACTGGACAGTAATAAGCAGCATACATGAT
Source organism: Elephantulus edwardii (assembly GCF_000299155.1). Classification (NCBI taxonomy): domain Eukaryota; kingdom Metazoa; phylum Chordata; class Mammalia; order Macroscelidea; family Macroscelididae; genus Elephantulus; species Elephantulus edwardii. The sequence goes on from NW_006400319.1 coordinate 54,040, forward strand.
CAGCCCAGTCCTTCTGCTGCCCTCACCATTCCACCCTCATTAGTGTGCCCATAGTAAGTGTGCCAGTGGATCAAGTGTCATGATCCCTCATCATCATATTAGCAGAAAGAGATATACACTCACACCTACCACTGTCCTGCTGCCCTATTTGGTGGATGCACACACTGCTCTGTATTACACATTCCATCTCCACCACCTAGGTGATTAGCAACGTGCACACATGTCTGCCTCTACATCAGTGTAAACTGATGCACACTACCTTAGATGAGGCATTACACAACTCTCTAGTCTCTGAAAATTGATGACACATACTCAAGTCTGTCACTGTGGTGTGCACTACCTCACACATGGGTGAAAGATTAGCAATGTACTCATCCCATTTGCTAGGTAATATGTGGCACATGGACACATTGCCCAATGGAAGAATTCGTCTGTCTCATTTCCCCTCCCCTACCATCCCTCTCTTATTGACTGGCAGCATATGCTCTGCCTTCTATTACCTGATGACCAGAGGCATATGACTCATCCCTTTCTAATATTTCCTCTTGTGCTGGTGACATGAGCACACATGCAGCCAATACAGAAAACCAGAGACAGCCATGCTCCTGCCAGTCATCAGGTAACCAACACATGCACTCACAGCCCCATAAGTTGGTAACTGGCAAGAGGATGATCTGCACCCACACTTGATAACAATACTTCCAGGTATCTCACCCCAGAAGCAGTTCCCAGCTGCAACATCATGCATTCCACATCCAGAATACTCCAGAAGACCATCTGCTTAGCACTGCAACCCCTTGATCCAACATCATCTGAAAATCTAATTTGTGCACAGACAGACAGCCTAGCTCTTAATTTTGGAAAGTATTTTTTATACCAGCTGCAAATGCATCCTGCCCTGACCTCCAGTGGGGACACTAACTGAGGGCACCAATCCAGAACAACTAAATCATATACTGTTGGCTATTATCCCACCTACTAAGACACAGGTACTTAATGTTGCCCTTCTACCAAGACACCAAAGAGCAAAGCATGCCTGCCTCACATCCATGTACATATTAAAATAAAGTCAGAAACTTTGGTATATTCAGACAATGTAATACTACATTGCATTGAAAAACAAGGAACTCATGAGATATTATACAAAATGGGTAACCCTGAAGTACATTATGCTGAGTGAAACATCTCAGTCACAAAAAGACAAATATTGCATAATGTCACTGTTATAAAACATGACTGACCTAGGAGTTGGGGGGAGACTGAGAAAGAGGGGATTAATAATGTATACTGCATTGAAATGGATGTGTGGAGAAAACTGTTTAAAAGGGATATTTGATTAGGTATTATTGTCAAGACAGGAGTCCAGAACAAAGGCAGCATTAGAGGAGTGTACTTGGTTGGAGGTGTATAACAATGAAAGAATTTTTCTTTAACTTTTCAAAGAGAAGAGTGAATTGGGAGGGAGGGATGGGCAGGGAGAAAAAAGTGCAACAATGAATGAATGGAAATCTAAAGTTCCTGTAAAATTAATTAAAAAGAAACAAACCCAGTCAGGATAAAACAAACAAGAAAATGATCAATAAATTAACACTTTAACACCTAAGAGACAAAATGCAATAACAAAATATGCAAAGAAGTAAGCCAAAATGACTCAAGCAAGTGGCCAAAATGAAGAGGAATAAAATGTTTGTAAAGAGGAGATGCTAATGGAATTAATAATCTGCAAGCTGAATAATTAATTCATGAAGCTGGCCTCTGTGAAAATAAATGTGGCATCAAGATCAGAGGAAGACACATCAACAATCTGCATTATGCAGATGGCACATCTTTGCTTGCTGAAAGTAAGATGAATATAAAACGTTTGCTGAGGAAGATCAAAGGCCTTCAATATGGACCACATCACAATATCAAGTAAACTAAGGTCTTCTCCACTGGATCAACAGGCAACATCATGATAAATGGTAACAGTATTGAAATTGTAAATTGTTCCTTCTTTCTTGAATCAATAAATACCCTTGGTAAAAGTGATCAGGAAATTAGGAGATGCATTGCATTGAGCAAGTCCACTGTCAGGCACCTTTCCAACATATTGAAGTGTTAATTTATTGATCATTTTCTTGTTTGTTTTCCAAAGTGTCATATAACAGTTTTAGATAGATGGAGATGGAGAGAGAGAGGGAGAGAGGGAGGGAGAGAGAGAGAGAGAGATGGATATGGTTATAGATATAGATAGATATAGATATAGATATAGATATAGATGATATAGATATAGATACAGATACAGATACAGATACAGATATAGATATAGATATAGATATATAGATATATAGATGTATGTATATGTCTAGATGTAAATATATGACATTATATGAGATGCAAGTGACTCGACAGCACATAACAAATTATATACACACACACACACACACACACACACCCTTATAGTTGGACCCGAAAGCAGTCCTCAGAACAGAGCATGGAAGCACTGCATGGTTCAAAATCAGAAAGAGAGTGCATCAGGGATGTGTCCTGTCTCTATGCCTTTTTAATCTATATGCAGAACAGATCATTCGGGAGGCTGGCCTTTATGAGAAAGAATGTAACATCAGGATTGAAGGAAGACTCAACAACCTACATTATGCAGATGACACAACCTTGCATGATGAAACTGAAGAAGACCTGAAGTGCTTGCTGCAGAAGTCAAGGACTATAGCCTTGAATATGGATTGAAGCTTATTATCAAGAAGACAAACATTCTCACCACTGGGCCAATTGATAGCACCATGGTAGACTGAGAAGAGATTGAGTTCTTAATAATTTTACCTTGCTCGACTCCACAATCAACACTCTTAACATCAGCAGTGAGGAAATCAAAAGATGAACTGCATTGGGAAGATCTGCTGCCAGGGACCTTTCCAGAGTGTATACACAAAACAGATCTGAACCTGTCCTACCCTGTGCCATTTTAATACTTCCTGACACACTAGAGCCTATTGTGGCACTGTGTCAATCTACCTGGCTGAGGATTTTCCTCTCCTCTTCCAACCATCTGTCTTTCTAAACATGATGTATGTCCCTCTCCAAGAAATAGCAGCAAAATTCTCAAATTATGTGAGGCAAACCTTTATCATCTTTGTCTCCAAGGAACACTCTGCCTATACTTTCTCCAAGACATATTTGCTATTTTAGCAATCCACAAGATGTTCAGTACTCTTCTTAAACAGCACATCTCAAAAGCATCAACTCTTCTTCTTTAGACATCCTTAATCTATGTTCATATCTCAGATGCAAAAGAAGAGATCAGAAAAAAATCTATGGCCTGGACCAGATACACTTTAGTCCACAAACTGACATCATTGATCCTCAGTACTTTGGAAGATGTCCCTGACTGCAGACTTTCCCAGTCTCGATTTCCTTATTACTAGTACCAAAGTATTGATTGTGGATCTAGGTAAGATAAAATTGTTCACAGTCTCGAGCTTTTCTCTACCTATTATGATGTTGCCTATTGGTTCAGTAGTATTTTTGTTTTCTTGATGTTGAGATGCAATCCATGTTGAAGGCTGTATTCTTTGATCTTCTGGAACAAAAACTTGAAATTCTCCTCACTTTCAGCAAGCAACGTTGTGTCATCTGCATAATGCAGGTTATTGGTGACTCTGATCTTGATGCCAGATGCCTCTTCAAATAGTCCAGCTTCTGGAATAATCTGCTCAGCATATAGATCGAATAGGTATATAGAGAGAATACAACCCTGATGCACTTTCTTCTGAATTTCAAACCATATAATATTCCCTTGCTCTGTGCACACAATACCTTCCTGGTCTAGGTAGAGGTTTCATATGAGCACATTTTTCTTAATGTTAGCCATAACTTGTTATAATCCACATAGTCAAATGGCTTTGCATAGTCAATAAAGCATAAATATACATTCTTCTGGTATTCTTTACTTTTGACATCAGCAATGGTATCTCTTGGTCCATGGCCTCTTCTAATTTCTTCTGCTTGAACTTCCAGCAGTTCCATATCTACAGACTGTTCTACCCATTTTTAGTGGCCCTCAGCACTATTTTGCTTGCATATAAAATTAATGATATTGTTCAATCGTTTCTATAGTTTGTTGGATCACTTTTATTAGAGAATAAGAATAAGCACTGACCTCTTCCAATCTGTTGACCTGACAGCAGTCCTCCAAATTTCCTGGCATAGAGTGATCCAGGGCTGCATCTGTTAATTTAAACAAGTTAATTGATAATCCATCAATTTCTGGGGTCTAATTTTTTGCTAATGCCTTCATTGCAAATTCACCTTCCTTCTTCATTACCATTGGCTCCTGCTCATACAGCATCCTGAAATTTTTCATTGTCTTTTGTTTTCGGTACAGTGATTCTGTGTATTTTCTCCATCTTCTTTTGATGTTTTCTGGGTCATTCAACATATTGCATATAGACTCTTTCAATATTGTGACTCAAGTCTTAAATATGTTTTACAGTTCTTTCATCATGAAAAATATAGAACAAGTTTTTCCCTTTTTATTCTCCAGTTGCAGATTTTTGCACACTCCCTTATAATAGTTTGCTTTGTCTTCTCAAACTGTTCTCTGAAATTTTCTGTTCATATCTTTTGCTTTGGCTTGTTTTCCTTTTTTTCTTTTTTAATATTCTAGATGTGCTAGTGTAATATGCAGAATCTCTTCTAACATCCATTTAATTTTATTTTTTCCTCTCTCTCTTTGTAATTACCTTTTGTTTTCTTCATTGACGATATCCTTGATATCATCCCACAACTCATTTGGTCTTCAATCATTGGTGATCAATGCTTCAAACCCATTGTTAAGATGATTTTGAAATTCAGGCATAAGATCATATTTTGTTCTTGTCAACTTGTTTTAACTTTCTTTGGTCTCAGTTTGAACTTACACATGAGACACGCTCCTCTTCTCTTCTCTTCTCTTCTCTTCTCTTCTCTTCTCTTCTCTCTCTCTCTCTCTCTCTGTATGTGCACAATCATGTGAATGGTTACTGTGTTCCATTGAGTTATGATTATTTATTTTTTGTGCACAGTCGTGCTGGAACTGATTCATAACTGACCCTCCAGCAGGTTTTCAAAGGCAGTTAATCACACAGTAGGTGATTTTCCCTTCCTTTTCCCATGCAGCAGTTTGTGGATTTGAACTGTATTGTTTTGGGTGGCAGCAAACTCTTTACCACTAAGCCACTCGTGGGCTCTCAAGAGATAGATAGTAGATAGATGATAGATGATAGATAGATAGATAGATAGATAGATAGATAGATAATAGAGATAGATAGATAGATAGATAGATAGATAGATAGATAGATGATAGATAGATAGATAATAGATAAACAGAGAGATATTTATGTGGTAATAATTGTAGAACAGGGTTCATATAAGATCATAATCATCACAGAGTATGTAAAGTTTCAAGACTGGAATTTTCAATTCATAAGAGTACTGAAGAGCAATGACGTCATGCTGGAGACTAAGGTATGCCTGATCCAGGCTATAGTCTTCACAATTACGTACTATGCATCGGAGAGTTAGACAGTGACTAGGGATGATAGAAAAAGAATTGATGCCTTTGAGCTGTGGTGCTGGAGAAGAGTGTTGAATATACCATAGACTGCTAGGAGAACAAACAGTTTTGTCCTGGAGATGGTGAAGCTGGAATGCTCCTTGGAATCAAGGATTCTGAAGCTTCATCTGACATACTTTGGGCATGTTGCAAGGAGGGACTGGTCCTTGGAGAGTGGCATCATGTTTGGGAGAGTGGAGGGATGGCAGAGAAGAGGAAGATCCTTGATGAGATGGATTGATTCTGTGATTGGGGTGGTGGGAATGAGTGTGCTGGAGATAGCAAGGTTGGCACAGCACAGAAGGGCAGTAAGGGCTCTTGTACATAGGGTCCCTATGAGTCACAAATGATTCAATGGTACACAACTACAACAACAATATATTATTAAGGTCCTTACATTTATCTTTTTCCAGCTTGATAACTCAATTGTCTTTAGTACAGAAAAATCCATTTTATGACTGTTGTTGTTATTAAGTGCCATAGGTAACTCATTGTGACACTGTGAACGAAAGACTTGAATGCTTGTATAACTTTCATCCTTTCTCCAGTTCACATTGAAGACTACCTTAATTGCCAGTACCATTTGGCAATTATAAAAAATATTGTTTTAAATCTCTATGTGCAGGCTTTATTTGGACATAAATATTACCTGTTTTGGAAAATATATAGACATATAGTTGCTGGATTTTATGGTAAAACTTATGACTAGCTTTTTGAAAATTTGTACAATTTCTTACATAATAGTTGTACCATTCTTTATTTCTATCACAATAAATACTTCCTTGCTAGAGTCCAGTGTCATCTATCTTTGCTTGTAAACCACTCATAGGTATGTAGCAGTCTCTGGGTATTGATAAGCTTTAAATAATCAGCTCCTAATATAAAAGATAAGCAGTTTGAATATACCTAAAGGTGGTTCAGAACAAACGTCTGAACAAACAATTGAGGTGCTGATCTAGCACACATGTTGCTTCCATGAGTCAAAATTGACTGGACAGAGACTTTTTATGGTGGCACCTCAACAACCTCTGTTGCAAAATGCTTAAATGCTTAGCCAAGAAAGTAAAGGTCATCTGGCTATTGAAAGTCATCAGTTACTCCAATTAACATAGAAGTAGTTGTCTGCTTCCATAAATATTGTAGTGTGACATCATTTCTACCAGTTTTGCTCTGTTCTTCCTGAGTCATAAACACATTACCCTCAAATTGATTATGTTTCTTGGTTATTGGTATCTTTTTGTTGTTTTATTTGCATTTCACTTTTGGCAAAGACTAAGGTGTGCCTTGTTCAGGGCATGGTCTTTTCAATGATTTCTTATATATTTGAAAGCTAGACAATAAACAGTGATGACTGGAGAAGAATCCATGTCTTTAAGTTGTAGTGTTGGAGAACACTATTGAATATTCCATGGGCTGGCCAAAGAACAACAGATATTTCTTGGAGAAAGCGCAGCCAGAGTACTCCTTAGATGTAGAGATGACAAATTTTCATCTCACCTATTTTGAGCATGTTGCTAGGAGAGCCTGTTCCTTGGAGAGTAAACCATATAGATTGAAACAATGACTGAAGCAATGTGCTCTTACATCAGAAATGATAAGGATGTTACAGGATAAGAGAGAGGTCCTATCTGTTGTCCATAGGGTCTCTATGAGTCATGCTTAACTCAATAGCATCTAACAGCAACAATAAGGCCAAATGAGGTTGATAATCTTTCCGTATACATTTCTTGTCAACTGTATATCTGCATTGGTAAAGTACTTGTTTAGCTCTTTTGATTCTTGTTCTTGATCTTTATAATTACATGCAAATTTGAAAATAACAGTGATAGTTTATAAATATTTTCTCTAAATATGTGCCTTATTTATTTTCGTAATGGTATCTTTCATAGTACATATTTTTAAAACTGTTTTATTATGGTTTTTCTTAAAATCTACACAGCAAAACATACCAATCCAATAATTTCCACATGTACAATTATGTAATATTGATGACATTTCCCAAGCTGTACAATTATTTCACTATCTTTCGCCCAATTATTTCTCCACCCTGAAAATAGACTCATTTCTTCCTAGGCTTTCCTTAACTGTCAAGTTGTCGGTTTGATATTATAGAGATAATTCTTTAAAAAGTCACAATGTTCAAAAAAGAAAAAAATTACTAACTAAGCTAAAATATTATTTACTTCAAGAACTTTTCCAAGAATATTTCTGATTTGAGACTTAAATACTATCTTAGAGTGATAGTTTTGGGGATTCCTCTCATCATAACAGTTCCAGAAAACTTGGATTCCATGTGAATTTGAAATTCTATCCTATCTTTTCCTTAGTGATCAGGGTTCTTCCAGGGTTCTTTGATTAACCATTCATAAAAGGTCCCTGGGCCCTTTTCCATTTCCTTGGATTCATGGCACAAGCAATAGCTGTTCATGAAGGCAGTTAGGCATGTAGAGTATTTCCTTCTCCTGCTGATGAGTTGAAGCCAACTTAGCTGACTCGTCAGTATGATTTTAGAGGCTATAAATTACACAGATTGTCCCATGGAACAACTAGTAGATTTGAACCTCTATGTCTCATGAAACAACTGGTTGATTTGTACCACCTGCTGGTAGGTTGACAGTGCAACTCCTTACCATTTGGCCACCAGAGTTTCCTAATGTTCTTAGTAGATTGACAGTTCAACTCCTTACTATTAGACCACCAGAGTTTCCTAATGATCTTTTCGTTGAGGAAATGGAAAGAGCAATCAACTTTATATGCAAAAGGAAGCGACCCAGAATAAGCAAAATACTATTAGTGTAGTACACAAATAGTTACACCACTAAACCAAGGGGTATTATTGTCTAGCAGAGAGAATCCACCGGCAGATCTGGGAAGAAAGACTGGACACTCTCTTTCCATGCAAGGTACAGCCGTGAAATGTTCTGAGGGTAAGTTATTGAACTATTTATTACCTGTTGGCAGTGGCTTTACTTGATTGTAGAAAACAACAACCAAAAAAAAGTCTCATGCCACCTAATTCCAAGACTTATACAATTACTGTAGTACAAACACATTAGCATTGGTACAACACCACACAGAGATCAGTAATAAAGCAGATTTGAGAAGCAGACAGCTGACCTTTGACAAACAGTGAAAATCCATTAAGTGATCTCTATAACAGAGTGTAATAGAAAAATTGAAAACTCATTTATGGAAAAATTAGTCAAAATTCATACTTCACACCATACTAAAGTTAATTCAAGATGGATAACTCACTTTAATGTAAAACCTAAGAACACAAAGATTGTGGAAAAACAGGAGTTAACATTGGGAACTGTTTTTTCATATTGTTTTTTAATCTGAGGAATTTAATAAGTATTCTTTTTGAGGGTTTTTCTTTAATACTAGTTTATTTACAAAATTTGAATACAATGTTTTCCAGAAAAATATTCTTCCAATTTCCCTCACCCCACTAACCATCAAATTGTACAACTCAATAGTTAATTTCCCACTTCCCCTGCACATCCTCATCCCTCTGCTTTCAGCTTCCCCCTCCCCTTGAATCCTTATATTCATTTTATACAATATTTTATACAATATTTGTCCTCTGGGGATTGAATTAGGTAACTCATGCTCTCCACTCTGTCACAAGTTAGGTAATAATTTATGAAATCATTACACCTGTGGGACTGAGGAGGACCTGAAATTCTTGCTGCAGAACGTCAATGACTGTAGCCTTCAGTATGGATTGAAGCTCAATGTCAAGAAGACAAAGATTCTCATCACTGGACCAATTGGCAGCGTCAGGATGGATGGTGAAGAGATTGAGATTGTTAACAACTTTAGTCTGCTTGACTCCATGGTCAACACCCTTGGCACCAGTAGCCAGGAAATCAAAAAACGTATTGCGATAGGAAAGTCTGTTGTTAGGGACCTCTCCAGGGTACTAAAGAGCAATGGTGTCACTCTGGAGACTAAGGTGTGTCTGATATAGGTTATGGTCTTTGCGATCACTTGTTATGCATCAGAGATTTGGACAATGACTAAGGAGGATAGAAAGAGAATTGATGCCTTTGGGTTTTGGTGCTGGAGAAAAGTATTGAATGTACCTACCCTGGACTGCCAAGAAAACAAACAGATTCAGCCTAGAGAGGGTTAAACCAGGCTGCTCTTTGGAAGCAAGGATTCTGAGGCTTTGTCTGAAATACTTTGTACATGTTATAAGGAGGGAGAGGTCCTTGGAAAGGGACATCATGCTTGGGAGGGTGGAGGGACGGCGCTGAAGGGGAAGGCCCTCTATGAAGTGGATTGATTCAGTGAGTGGGGTAATCGGGATGGGTGTGTCAGAGGCAGTGAGACTGGCACAGAATAGAGAAGGGCTTAGGGCTGTTGTACATAGGGTTGCTATGAGTCGTAAGCGACTCAACGGTACATAACGACAACAACAACAACAACCTGTGGGACCTTACTTTTTGGTGTAAAGCACAGATGGCTGAAAATTAAGATGACTGGAACCTTCTAAAATGAAATACTTATTTGCACCAAAATATTTCTTTACAAAAGTGGAGTATATACAGATGGTGGAAATATTTTACAACAACCTATTCAACAAAGTATTCCTCTCTAAAATTTATATATATTTTAAAAAAAAACCCAACACCTAAATGCCAAAAGTTGAAACAATATAATTTTCAAAATTTCACTCTCCCTCCTGTCACCAAGTTGGTTCTAGCCCTTAACAACCCTCCATGAAGTATTTTTGAGACTGTAAATGTTATGGGAGAAGATTGTCCATCTTTCCTTTTCGGAGTGACTGGTAGATTCAATGTGTAGAGCTTTGGAGATTAATTTGAATCAGAAAACCCATACTGTTGTTGTTGTTAAGCGCCATTGAATCATAGTCGACTCATAGCGACCCTATGAACAAAAGTCCTCAACATTTGTGTGACTTTTATCCTTTATCCAGGTTCATAGGGTTTCCAGAGCCAAGCTATTATGTAAGTGGATGCCACTCCCGCTTCCAAGCTTGTTTTAATGGGGAGCTCCATCAAACACTGTTCACTATGGATAACCATTATTGCATTAGACACATCAGTGTCACAGTGTTCAGCTTCACAGCAACCACAAATTACCTCTGTATGGCAAGTGGACACACCAGAGCTCCATGACCTAGAAGAATGTTTGACCAAAAATAATTAAAAATAGGTTTGAGGCCACAGATTAAAGTCACTCTCCTGTGGCTTGCTAGCATCACTTTCTGTCCACTAGGCCAACTGATCTGTATGCTGTTGTTGTAGTTGTTGTTGTTGTTGTTGTTGTTGTTTTTAAGTGCCATTGAGTCATAGGTGACTCATAGCGACTCTATGAATGAAAGACCTGAAAACTTGTACAACTTTCATCCTTTCTCCAGGTTCATAGGTTTTCCAGAGGCAAGCTATTTTGGAAGTAGATGCCTATAGGTGTGGCCAAACATTTCAGTATTTTACAGTTCCAGCATGTCCAAATGATGATGGACTTTATGCCAGAGACCTCCAGTTCATCTGGCCACTCCCCTCTGCTGACACTCACTTGGGACTAAAAGAAAGCCATAAGAGCCCTGAGCATTTCATATGTGTCCCTCCTCAAGATGTGAGAGGCCATCCTAAAGCTCAGCTGGAACTGAAATTCACAAGATAATTTGAAATTGTCAATCTTTTACTTGGTTCCATAATCCAAAATGAATCTCACTTGTTTCTACAATCAACATCCATGGGACTAGCAGTCAGGAAATCATAAGACGTACTGCGCTGGGAAAATCTGCAGTAAAGGACCTCTCCAAATTATTGAGAAGAATTGATGTTAGTCTGAAAACTAAGGTATACCTAATTAAGGCCATGGCCTTTTCAATGATTTGTTATAAGTTTGAGAGCAGGATAATGAATAAGGATGCCAGAGGAACTTATGCTTTGTGTTGTGGTGTTGGAGAAGAGTACTGAATATCTCAAAGACTGCCAAAAAACCAAACAGGTATGTTTAAGAGAAGATGCAATCAGAACGCTCCTTAGAGGCAAAGATGATAAAGCAACAGATGAGTGGATAAAATAATTATAGCATATTGTTGTTGTTGTTATGTGCCTTCGACTTGCTTGCGACTCATAGTGACCCTATGTACAACAACTCTAAACTCTGCTCTGTCCTGTGCCAGTCTCATTGTCATCCCGATTGCCCCAGTCACCGAATCAATCCATCTCTCAGAGGGCCTTCCCCTCCTGTGCCTGCCCTCCCCCTCCCAAGCATGATGTCCCTCTCTAACACGACCAAAGTATGTCAGAAAAAAATCTCAGAATCCTTGCCTCCAAGGAGGAGCCTGGTTTAACC
>NW_006400319.1:73979-85522 GCF_000299155.1 Elephantulus edwardii
ATACCTTTTATTCCCTTCTCTTGTCTTATTGCTATTGCTAAGACTTCCAAAACAATATTGAATAAGAGAGGTGATAGTGGGCATCCTTGCCTAGTTCCTGTTCTTAAAGGGAACTTTAACCTCTCTCCATTAAGAACAATGTTGGCTCTTGCTGGATGCTTAAAGGAGAAGCTGATTTATAACTTGCTGGATGTTTGTTTGCTTGGAGGCAAACCTTAATAGACGGCTCTTGTTTGACTGCTGAGCTAAAACAAGAGCCTGAACTAATCAAGGAATTGTGCCTTGGAATGTGGACTAAAGCCTGGAATTGTTTTGGGTGATATTATTTGCCTCCTCCATTCTCCAACATCCTACCCTAATAAACCCTATTTTGGGTACGTAATTGTGAGTCTATGCATCAGCAATGAATAAACAAACCTCTTGTTGTTGGGGTGGCTCTTGAGGCACAATAGGGTGGAGCTGTGGGCTTTTTATCTGCTTTCTGCTCTGGGAAGTGAGAATGATCCTAGTAGCTCAATTCCATTCTTTTCCTGAGTAGATGTACCTTATAGTTCTATTTTTCAGTACAGAAGGACAAAGTTAACTTGTTCAGTATTTTAAAAGATAATATTTTCAAATGCTCTTTTTAAAAAAACAAATTTTAAAAGCCTTATATTATCCAAGCATTTGCTTACTTATCCTGAATCAAGAGAGATGTGGGCAAGAAATGTTTTTACAAGTCAGTGGAAATAAAAGGTTTCAAGGAATACTCCAGGTGGTGAAGATGTGGCCACCATTTATCTGTCGGAAACTATAACTACAACTGTGAAAACAATATGAGTCAGAGGGGATTGCCTAGAAGAGAAAATTATGGGATTCTTAAATTAGCAACTCTGATTCACTACATTGAATTAAGCAGTGGGGTTGATCTGATGAGCTACAGTTAACTGCTCCCACACTATCCCACAGGTGTTGATTGTGTATGTTGTTTGCCTTCAAGTCAAGCATGACTCGTAGTGACCCTATGAGCATAAGGCTTGAAACCCCTCTGCAACTATTGACATTTATCAGTTCATAGAGTTTCCGGAGGCAAGTTGTTTAGGAAGTAGATGCCACTCCTGCTTCCAAACCCGTTGTAGAACATCATTGGCTGAGCTGCCTGCAGTACACAGTGACCCTATATATAGCAGTTCTGAACCATTCCCTATCTTAAACCAGTCTCACTGATTCTGAGACACCAAATCCCATCACCCCAGTGACTATATCAATCCATCTCATCTGGAGGTTTCCTCTCCTGCGCTGTCCCTCCACCCTTTCAAGTATGATGTCCTTCTCCAAAGACCAATTTCTCATGACCATGTGCCCAAAGTAAGTGAGGCAGAGCTTCAAAATCCTAGCCTCCAGAGAGACTTGGTTTCACCCTCTCCAAGACAGACCTATTTGTTTCCTTGGTAGTCCACGGTATTTTCAAGATGCTTCTCCAGCACCACAACTCAAAGGTAGCTATTCTTCTTATGTAATCCTTAGTCATTGTCCAACTTTCTGAAGCATAACAAGCAATTGAGAAAATTATGGCCTGGATTAGGTACACCTTTGTATCTAGACTGACAATGTTGCTATTCAGCACTCTGGAGAGGTCCATGACAACAGATTTTCCCAATGCAATACATGTTTTGATTTTCTGACTGCTTGTATTAAGAGTGTTGACTGTGGATATGAGCAAGCTGTAAATATTAACAACCTCAATCTCTTCTCCATCTAGCATGGTGCTCCTAATTGACCCAGTGGTGAGAATCTTTATCTTCTTGATGTTGAGCTTCAATTCATATTGAAGACTACAGTCCTTGATCTTTTGCAGCAAGTGCTTCAAGTCTTCTTCAGTTTCAGCAAGTAAGGTTGTGTCATCTGCACACATAGATTGTTAATGAGTCTCTTGCCAATCTTGATGCCACACTCCTTCTTAATGAGGGAGCCATGCTTCCCAAATGATCTGTTCTGATAGAAAAGATTGAAAAGGTATGGGGACAAGATGCATCCCTCCTTTCCTGATTGTGCACACTCCTTTCCTGGTTTTGAACCATACGGTGTTTCCTTGCTTTATTCTGAGGACTGCTTTTTGGTACAAGTATAGATTTCATATAAGCACGATCAAGTGTTCTGAGATTCCCATTTTCCTCAAGATTAGCCACAATTTATTGTGATCCACACAGTCAAATGTCTTTGCATAGTCAATGAAACACAGGTAGACATTCTTCTGGTATTCTCTGCTTTCTGCCAAGATCCATCTGACATTTGTAATAATGTCCCTAGTGCTATGCTCAGAAACAAAGTCTGGAAAGTTCTTTCCACTTTCAGAGATTAAGTCTCCACTTCCTACCCCTGAAAACAAAACAAAAACAAAAACAGAAAATAAAAGAATATGGAAAGCTTGAAAATATAAAGGAAATTTGTTAATAGTGGGGGAAAAGCTTAATAATTTCTCAGGACAACTCATAGTCACTAGAATTAAAAAGGCGCATGACTAGAAATGGGGAAAAAAAGAAAGACTGTAAGAGAGGCTATTCACTGTAAAGAGCTATCTTAATTGGAAAGGTGAAGAGGTGATAAAAAAGAGGAAATCTCTCAATGAGGTGATTTGACACTGCAGCAATGTACTCAAGTATGTCAGAGATGATTAGGATGGCATAGGTTAGGACAGAATTCAGGTCTGTTACTAATTAGGTTGCTATGAGTAGTACTCAGTTTGACTGCGTGTAAAAGCAACATAATGCCATATGTAAGTAACATAGACAGAGAAACACACATCTTGCTTTCAATGCTTAGAATAAAAATAACTAGGGAGGTGTATACATTAAGCCTGGTTAACTGTTCTTTAAACCTGGAATACTGAGATACTGAATATCATTAATCAGAGAACTATATTCACACTTGTGGGGTATAGTAGGGAAGTTAACAGGATATAATTCAATTTGGATGCAGTATACAATTTCTGTCAGGGAAGCTTCTTGCACAGCTTATATGCCCCTCAGGTTTCTGTTTCATGGCTTATGTTAGGGTTACAAAGCTATCTTAGTTCTTTCTTGTCAATAAAGCATTCCTCTCCATCCTCCAACTATCCTGGTTAAAACTCCTGACTCTGGCTGCATGGGGCAGCAGTCACAAGATAGTTCTGTCTCCTCTTAAGTCTCTGCTTCTCTACTGAATTTACTGCTGCTATTGTATATATCTCAGTCTGACTGGCATAGGAATGTCTAGCCCTGAAATCATACTGTCGTCTTCAAGTTAGTAAGATTACATCTCTGTTGCAAAACCTGCTAACTTTAAATTTGGTATGATGGGAAAAACTGACAAAGTACATCATGATTAGTTTAAACACACTCTGTTTCAGGTTCTCACTCAGTCCTGCCATGGAATTCAAAGCCATTGGCTAAGAAAGTAATTTTGAACATAAGCCCATGACATCATATCACTTTTTCTGGAATTGGAACAAATATGGACCTCTCACAATGAATTGGCAAGGTAGTTATCATCTAATGTCTAGTCATAGGCTAGAAAGCATATCCAGGGCTGTATTTGTTTATTGAGATATGTTAATTTGTATTCCATCAATTTATAGGGTTTTATTTGTTTGTCAATGCCTTGAGTGAGTGACATTTGAGATTCTTCCTTGAGTATCATTGGTTCTTGATAATATGCCACTTCTTGAAATGGTTCAATTCTTGTTGGTACAGTGATTCTGAGTAGTCTGTCCTTATTCTGATGTCTCTGCAACATAGAGTGCTTTAGTATGGCAATGTGAAGTTTGAATTTGTTTTGTTGTTGTTGTTGAGAAATGCTGAGCATGTTCTTTCCTTTTAGTTTTCTAACTCCAACTTTTTGTACATTTCATTATAATGCTTTATCTTCTCAAGTTACTATTTGAAGTCTTCTTTTCATCTCTCTTAGTCCAACATTTTCCCCTTTTGTTATAACCTCTCAACATGTTATAACCTCTCAACATGTTATAACCTCTCAACAAGTTTGAGTCTCTTCTGTCATCCATTTTTGTCTTTCCTTTCTCCCTTGAATTTAGAATGATCTTTCACTTTCTTCCTGAATATTATTTTTTATATCATCCTACAACTCATTTAGTCTTTGGTCATTACTGTTCAGTGCCTCAAATCTATTTTTAAGGTGGGTTTTATATCCAGTAGGGATAGACTCAAACCCATATTTTTATTCTCATGGATTTGTTTTCATTTTCCTCAACTTCAAATTTCAACATGCATATGAGTAATTGATAGTGTGTTTCACAGTCACAGAAGGACAATTATGGTGTAAGGCCACTGATTACTATATGGACAAAAGACATGGAGAGAATTTTCACAGAGGAAGAGAAGTGGATGGCCAACAGACACATGAAGAAATGCTCTAAGTAACTGGCAATAAGAGATATGCAAATCAAAACCACAATGAGGTTCCATCTCACCCCAGTTGTAGGGGAAAAGTTTAACAGGAAAGCGAGTAATAAATGTTGAAGAGGATGTGAAGAGATAGGACCTCCTATTCACTGTTGGTGTGATTGTAAAATGGTACAACCACTCTGAAAGGCAGTTTGACATTCCCTCCAAAAGCTGAACATAGAAATTCCATATGACCTAGCCATTCCACTGCTTAGAATATACCCCAAGAAAATTAGAACTGAGGCACAAATGAAGACTTGTACATCAATGATCATTGCAGCTTCATTCACCATCGTAAGAACATGGAAACAGCCCATATGTCCAACCACAACCAAATGGACTGAGAAATGCCACTTCTTGAAATGGAATACTGTGTGGCATGTAGGAGCAATTATTTTGAAAATAACTTCCTAACTTGATAGTAGAGACTGGAGAGCATTATGCTAAGTGAACTAACTCAGTTTTATAAGGACAAATACTGTATAAGACCATCATTGTAGAAATAGATAACTAGTAAAACCTTTATGAGGATCTAAGGCGGAAGGAGGAGAGCAGAGGGGTGAGGATGGGCATGGGGAAAGGGGATAATCATAGGGGAGCACAATTTCATGGATGGAGGGAGGGGTGCATTAAGGAAATGAGAAGGATCCAGTGTGAAAAACAATGGATACAAACTTTGTAAGAAACCAGTAAAAGATAAAAATTGTGTGTGTGTATGTGTGTGGGGGGTGTGTGTGTGTGTGTGTGTGTGTACACCAATAAACAGTTACACACAGAATCAATCTTGAAAGTTAACAGATGCTCAGTGAAGGATGTTGTTGTTGTTGTTATGTACAGTTGAATAGCCTGCGACTCATAAGGACCTTATAAACAACCAACCACCCTAAATCCTGCTCTATCCTTTGCCAGTCTTATTGTCTCTGACATACCTATCCACATTATCCCAGTGACTGAAACAATCAATCCATCTCATCAAGGGTCTTCTTCTCCTTCGCTGTCCCACCACCCTCCCAATCATGACATCCTTTTCCAAGAGCTGATCCCACCTTACAACATGTCCAAATTATGTCAGATGAAGCCTCAGAATCCTTGCCTCCAAGGAGCAGCCCTCCCCAGGACAAACTTGTTCTCCTAGCAGTCCATAGTATATTCAATACTCTTATCTAGCACCAAAGCTCATTCCTAATCATTGTCTATCTTTCTGAAGCATAACAAGTAATTGAAAAGACCATGACCTGTGTCCAGCACAGCTTAGTCTCCAGACTGATATCATTGCTCCTCAGTACTTTAGAGAGGTCTCTGACAGCACAATTTCCCAATGCAAGTCATCTTTTAATTTCCTGGCTACTGATAGCAAAAGTGTTGATTGTATTAGCAAGCAACTGAAGCTGTCAACAGTCTGAATCTCTTCACCATCTATCATGATGCTGCCAACCAGCCCAGTGGTGAGAATCTTTGTTTTCTTGATATTGAGCTTCAATACATGTTAAAGGCTATAGTTCTTGGCATTTGGCAGCAAGCGCTTCACATCCTTCTCAATTTGAGCAAGCAGGGTTGTGTCATCTGCATAACGCAGATTGTTGATAAGTCTACTTCTAATCCTGATGCCACACTTCTCATAGAGCCCAGCCACCCAGATAATCTGTTCCACATACAAGTTAAAAATATATGGAAATAGGACACATCATTGATTCACACTCTTCTCAATTTTGAACCATGCAGTATTTCCTTATTTTGTTCTGATGACTTCCTCCTGGCCCAAGTATAGGTTTTCCATAAGCAAAACCCAATGTTCTGGGATTCACATTCTTCTCAGAGTCAGCCACAGTTTGTTGTGATCCACACCGTCAAATGTCTTTACATAGTTAATAAAATGCAGATAGACGGTCCTTTGGTAACCTCTGCTTAAGCTAAGATTCATCTCACATTAGCTATAATATCCCTAGTGCCACTGCCTCTTCTAAACTTAGCCTGCACTTCAGGCAGTTCTCTGTTGATGTGCTGTTCCAATCATTTTTGGATAATCTTCAGCAGAATATTGCGTGCATGTGTTATCAATGATACTTATCTTTCAAATGAAGGATAAGGGAACAAAAAAAGTAAAAGTATTTTTTAAAAGCCTTGATAAAATAAAGCAAACAACAAAACTTAAATGAACATAAAGGGCCCAGTCTCTAAATTTAAAGGAAAAACCAAAATACCTTATTATAAGAAGATAACACAATTAAGAGGTGGGCAGAGGATTTGAAAATATATTTTACCAAAGAAGACATTCAAAGGACCAATAAATACATTAATAAATGCATATAATCATTAATGACCATTCCAGTAACAATACCAAAGTTCAATGAGACAGCCTACAACAAAATCTGTCAAGGGTGAAGATATATTTAAATACTTCATGTGTTTTAAAGATGTCAGATAGAAAGAAAAATTATTGTTGTTGTTGTTGTTATGTGTCATCTAGTCACCTGCAACTCAGCAACCCTATGTACAAAAGCCTTAAATCCTGCTCAATTCTGTGCCAATATTATTGTCTCTGACACACCCACCTCCATTACTCCAGTCTTTGAATCAAACCATCTCATTAAGGGTCTTCCTCTCCTGTGCTGTCCCTCCACCCTCCCACTTTAAAAAAACAATTAGAAAGGTTGTAAAAAGGAGAAAGAAAGCAAAATGGATCAAACCAAAATAGTGATAACAAATGGAATAAGTGATGCATTGAAACAGCTGAACACATTTCAAAAAAGAAGCTTGAGAAAATGAAATGTCAAATATCTAGAGTTAGAAATTTTAAAAGAAACACGAATCATTTCTCAGACTAAAAGAGTTAAAGAAAAAGTTTCAGTATCAAGTTTTAGTACTGGAGCTTTTACAGATAAAATATTCAATAGCACAGAATATCAAAAGGAAAATGGAGAGTTGCTGTATGAAAATAATTGATGTAAGTTCAAGCATTTCTGGAAGTAGCAGCTGATAGAAAATTTCAAGAAAGACTGCATAAATAACATAAGGAACCTTAAGTATTATGCTTGCTAAACATGGAAAGTAACAAAAGTATTGCTAATTACTATACAATATTTAATTCCACAAATATTATAAAAATCCAAAGAAAGGTTGATACACAGATAATCATTCTTTAAGGGCTACCAGACTAGGAAAGGGAGGAAGAAGGAAGGGAAAAATAAGAAATTGGTATTAAGTTTCATTAAGATGGATAACAGAAAAAAATATGCAATAAGGAAATAATCAGACACTGTAATGTTGTAAAATAAATTCTGCATGAATGTCTGAAATACAAGGCAATATATGCATTGTAAGTTTTCACTCTAAAAATAGTAGTATATTTAAGAAAAAACCCAACACCCTGATGGTACTAAAGGAAGAATCCTAAGATTTACAGTAGTCACTGACCAAAACCACAATCCTCTAGAAATTGATGGAATGTCACAGAAGAATAAAGATATGTTTATTATATATTTTTCTCATTCTGCAAATTGTGTATTTGTTAATAAAGTCATTTGATGGAGAAAATTTAATAATTTTGATATAGTGCAATTTCTCTTCCTTATCACTTAAGCTTTATATGTTATTGTTGTTATTATATGCCATCGAGTTGACTACTATGGATAAGAGTTCTGAACCCTGCTCTGTCCTGAGCCAATCTCACTGCTTCTGATACACATATTTTCATAATCCAATTTATTCTGTCAATCCATTTATCTGAGGTCTTCCTTTCCAGTGTTGTCCCTCCACTCTTCCAAGCATGATGTACTTCTCCAAGGACTGATGCCTCCTGACAACATGCCTAAAGTATGTGAGACAGAGCCTCAAAACACCTTATTTAAAATTCTACTGCCAATTTGATTTTTTTCTTTACTGGTTTATTTATAAAATTTGAATAAATTATTTTAATTTCCCTCACACCCCCCCATCAAATTGTACAAGCCAATGATTAATCCTCCCTTCCCCTGCACATTCACATCCCTCTGCTTTCAGCCTCTCCCACTCCTCCTGGATCCTTATATTCATTCTACAATAATGGTTTTATAGAATATCTATCCTTGTGGGACTGAGTTAGTTCACTCAGCATAATGTTCTTCAGTCCCTCTCAAATTAGGTAATAATTAACAAAATCACTGTTGCTGTGTGCTGTGTAGTATTCCATTGGGTGAATGTACCATAATTTTTCAACCCATTCCTTTGTGGTTGGACATTTGAGCTTTGTTTTATAATTTTCCAGACTTCTCCTTGTTATTTCCTATGGAAGAATTTCACTTTTTGAAAGATGTTCTGTGTTTCTATATATCTAATAACACTCAAAGTTAGTTCTAAAGGTACTTGAAATATTCTGCCAATAAATTCCTTGACTAAAAAAAAAAATCCACTGCCAAAATCAAGGTTTTAACCTTGTACATTTTCTTTTAAGAATTTTATAATTTTAGTTTAGATTCCAGATCCATTATAAGTTACTTTTTATATGTCATGTGGAGTAAGGTTTCATATTCATCTCCATAATACACATTTGAATATTTATTTTACCGCTCCATTTGTTGGTATGATTTTATTTTTTTATATGTGTGATCCATGTCACTGTTGTCAGGTGCCACCAAATAGATTATGACTCATACTAACCCTATGAACAACAGATCTGAATCCTGTCCTATCTTGTGCTGTCCTCACAATCTCTGATACTCTCAAATTCGTTGCTCCAGTCACTGGGTCATCTCATCCAGGGTCTTCCTCTCATTCACTTGCCATCTACCTTTCCAAACATAATGTCCCTTTCCAAGGATTAGCCACTCCTAGGAACATGTTCGTAGTAGGAAGCTTCATCATCCTTGCCTCCAAAGAGTACTATGACCATACATTTTCCAAGACATAAATGGTTGTTCTTTTGTCAGTCCATGGGATATCCAGTACTCTTCTCATCACATTTCAAAGGCATCAATTCTTCTGCCATCCTTAGTCATTGTTCAGCTCTTATCTGCATAACCACAATTGAAAAGACCATACCTTGAATAAGATTCACCTTAGTCTTTAAAATTGCTTCCATATCTTGGAGAGGTCCCTAAGAGAGGACTTGCCTAAAGAAATACATGTTTTCTCTGTTGTCTGCTGGTACCAAGGTCTGCAGATCCAAGAAAGATGGAATCATTAACAATTTTAAACTTTTCTCCATCTATCATTATGTTTCATGTTAATATAACTTATTAATATACTTTATTTTCTCCAATGACTCTGAATTCCTATTTATATCTTTATTAATCCTGAACAATTTTATTTGGAAAGAATATCAAATACTTTTGAATATTTTGTCTGCATACTTACATTTATTTTTCTTAATATGTATTTGTTGCTTTCTATGTTTTGTCATCAAGTTGCCTGTGACTCATAGTGACCCTATGTTCTGAGCCAGTCTTACTGACTTACAACTACCTCCATAGCACCAGCTACAGTATCAATTTACCTCATCCAGGGTCTTCCTCTCCTATACTGTCCATCCACCCTACCAAGCATGATGTCCTTCTCCAAGGACCAATCTTGGTCACATGCCCATAGCTTCAAAATCCTAGCCTCCAAGGAGAAACTTGGTTTCATCCTCTCCAAGACAGACTTATTTCTTTTCTTGGCAGTCCATGGTATGTTCAAGACTTTTCTCCAGCACCCCAACTCAAAGGCATCAGTTATTCTTCTATCATCTTTAGCCATTATCCAGCTCTCTGATGCATAGCAAGTAATTCCAAAGATTATGGGCTGGATCAGTTGCTTCTCATTACTCTGGAAAGTTTCCTGACAACAGATTTACCTAGCACAATTCACCTTTGATTTCCTGACTGCTCATGCCAAAAGTGTTTATTGTGGCACTTAGCAAGCTGTGACTGTTAACAACCTCATTCTCTTCTCCATCCATCGTGGTCCTGTCAACTGACCCTGTGGCAAGAATCTTCGTCTTCTTAATGCTGAGTTTCAATCCACATTGAAGACTACAGTGCTTGACCTTCTGCAGCAAGCATTTCTGGTCCTCCTCAGTTTCAGTAAGCAAGGTTGTGTCATCTGTATAACATAGGTTGTTGAGTCTTCCTCCAATCCTGATACCACATTCCTCCTCATAAAGTCCAGCCTCAGGAATGCATATAGATTGAAAAGGTATGGAAACATAACACATCCTTGATGCACTCCCTTCCTGATTTTGAACCATGCAGTATTTCCCTGCTCTGTTCTGATGACTGCTTCCTTGTCCAAGTATAAGTTTTGCATAAGCATAATCAAATTTTTTGGGATTCCGATTCTCATCAAAGATAACCACACTTGTTGTAATTCACACAGCCAAATGCTTTTGCGTAGTCAATGAAATAGAGATACATATCCCTCTGGTACTGTTTGCTTTCTTCCAAGATCCATCTGACATTGGCAATAATGTCTCTAGTGCCATGGCTTCTTCTAAACTCAGCATGTATTTCTGGTAGATCTCTGTCAATGTGCTGTTCCAGTCATTTCTGGAAAATCTTCAGCAGGATTTTGCTTGTGTGTGATATGAGGGATATTATATGATGATTTCCACACTCTATCGAGTCACCTTTAAAAAAAATGAAATAAATATAGATCTCTTTCAGTCAGTTGGCCAGGTAGTTGTCCACCAGATATCTTGGCACAACCTGGTGAGCACATCCAGAACAGCATCACTGCATTCTATACATTAATTGTTTTTAAAGAGTAAACCAAATTTTGAGCAAAACATAAATGTACATACAAATGCAAAGAATAAGCTATTGCTGCATGCTCATGGTGTTGCTCTGTGCCACAAATGGTTTATACTTTGTTGCTTACTAGAAGGTTGATGGTTTGAACCATTTGTAGAGAGGGAAAGGCTACAGTATTAAAATTACACAATTTACAAAAATGAAAACTGTTGTTGTTGTTGTTATGTGCCATCGAGTCGCCTGCGACTCATAGCGACCCTATGTACAACAGTCCTAAACTCGGCTCTGTCCTGTGCCAATCGCACTGTCTCTGACACTCCCAACCCAATTATCCCAGTCACTGAATCAATCCACCTCATAGAGGGCCTTCCTCTCCTGCGCTGTCCCTCCACCCTCTCAAGCATGATGTCCCTCTCCA
>NW_006400319.1:87672-94081 GCF_000299155.1 Elephantulus edwardii
CATTTCTGTCACCGAGTCCATGCTTTCCAACTACTGAATCTTCCTCTTTGTTCCCTACTTTTGCATTCCAGTCACCCATTATTATCAATGCATCTTGGTTGCATGTTAGATAGTGTTGTAAAAATGAATTTTATACCTAATTTTAAATAATGTGTCATTTTATCATTTAAAGGAATATAATTAAGAAAAAAAGAAAAAATACACTAAGAAAGTGATCAATTGTTATGCATCTGAGAGCTAGATAATAAGTAATGATGACAGAAAAAAGAATTGATGTCTTTAAACTATGGTGTTGGAGAAAAGCATTGAACATCCCATGGACCACCAAATGAACAGATTTATCTGGGAAAGAGTTCATCCTGAGTGCTCTTTGTAGACAAGAATGAAGAGGCTTTTCCTCACATACTTTGGACATGTTGCTGGGAGGTGGTAATACTTAGAGAAGGTCATGATGTTGGGAAGGATGGAGGGTTGCCAAAGGAGAGGAAGACCCTCAAGCAGATGGATTGACATGGTGACTGCTGCAATGGGCTCTTGTGTGTCAGGAAGTGTGAGGATGGCGCAGGACAGAACAGGGTTCAGATCTTGTTTTTTTGTAGGGTTGATACGAGTTATACTCAACTTGATGACACTTCAACAACAACAACATGAGACTATTTAATAAACTTCGAAATCTATTTAGAAAACACTTATCAGCAAATTAAAGACTTTAAAAAAAACTCCAAGAAACCTCTTTCTATATGATAAATGTTTAAAGTTTACAAAACTCTGAAACTAATAGGGATACTCAAGCTAAATATTAAAGCTTAAGAACATCAACAAAATAAAGATCTTCAGTTATATCATGTCTGTTTGCAGTAAATATACGAGCATGTCATAAAATATTCCAGAAGTAGCTACTAGGCCTCTAATTTATGTGTTGACGAAAATTATAGAGTATACAATTATTTCCCCCAAACCCAGTTTACACTCCAAAACTTCAAATACTGAGGAATAAAATTGAGAAATGTGTACAAGTACTGTACTGTGTTTCCAGAAAAAAAATGCCTAAAAAGTCTAAAAACGGGTGATTCCTGCAACTTCTCTGCTAAAGACGTTTTGTTGTATTTTAAGACTATTGTCTTACTATGTTGTCTCAAAGCAGCCTTTCACTAAACCCAATGTTTAAAACATTGATTTTGATGATATTTTGGTATACTTTTTGTCTGATAGAGTAGGTAATAAATTGATACCATAATTCCATAGATAGATAAATACAGGTTATTTTTTAATAAATAATACAGATAAATGTTGTTGTTGTTGTGATATGTGCCATTGAGTAACTTGCTTCTCATAGCGACCCTATGTACAACAGCCCTGAAACTTCTATTATCCTGTGCCAACTTTACTGTTTCCAACATACCTACCTTCAATACCCTATTCACTGTATCAGTCCATCTCATCGATGGTCTCCTTCTCTTTCTCTGTCCCTCCACCTTTCCAAGTATGATGGCCCTCTCTAAGGACAGGTCCCTCCTCGCAACATGCCCATAATATGTCAGATGAAGCCTCAGAATTATTTTCTCCAAGGAGCAGGTTAGATTCATCCTTTCTAGGACAAACATGTTTGTTCTTCTGGCAGTCCATGATATATTCAAAACTCTTCTCCAACACCACACACAGCTCAAAGGCATCAATTCTCTTTCTATCACTCTTACTCATTGTTCAGCTCTCTGACGCATAGCAAACAATTGCAAAAACTATGGCCTGAATCACGTACACCTTAGTCTCAAGCCTGATGTCGTTGCTATTCACTACTCTGGAGAGGTCCCTGACAGCTGAAATTCCCAGTGCAATTTGTCTCTTGATTTCCTGGCTCCTGGTACCAAGAGTTATGATTGTGGAGTTAAGCAAATTAAAGCTGTTAAGAATCTCAATTTCTTTTTAAATAAACATTTGATAGGCAGCTTAGATGGAAAAAATAACAGTATCACTGAAAAAGCAAAAGAAATTTTTGAGCACAAAATTACTGATCTGTAAGAATTGTTTATGGAAAACAAAGAATGACTGAGAAACCAGTGTCAAAAACCATACTTTCAGAGATGAAGGTTAGTCAGGAAGGCAATTTCAGATGTAGAAATAAACTAGTATAATGATAATAATCTTTTTATCTTTTTTTGTTAATTTTAATAAAAATTTGGAGACTTTGGATTTCCATTGATTCGTTGTTGCACTTTTCTCCTTGCCCAACCCTCCCTGCCTCAGTATACTCTTCACTTTTAAAAGTAAAAGAAAAATTCTTTCATTGTTTTACAATCCCTCCCCCACAAGGTCCACTCCACTATGCAGCCTTAGTTCTGGACTCCTGTCATGACAAAGATAATTACATTTTCTCCCTCATCTGTTTTAATGCAGTATACATTATTTATCCCATATTTCTCAGTCTCCTTCCAACCCTGGTGCCAGTCCATTTTACTACAGTGGCACTATGCAGTATCTGCCCCTTTGTGACTGAGCTATTTCACTCAGCATAATGTCCTCTAGGGTCACCCATTTTGAATAATATTGCATGAGTTCCTTCTTTTTCAATGCAGCATAGTATTCCATTGTGTGAATATACCACAGCTTTTCTATCCATTCATTTGTTGATGAGTACCTAGGTTATTTTCAACTCCTTGCTATCGTGAACAAAGCGCTGATAGACATGGGTGTGCATATATCTGCTTGGGTGGCAGATATGTTTGGGGTATATTCCCAGAAGTGGAACTGCTAGGTCAAATGGTGTCTCTATTTGCAACTTTTTGAGAAAGGACCACATTGTCTTCCAGAGTGGTTGCACCATTTTACACTTCCACCAACAGTGAATAAAGGGTTCCAGTTTCTCCACAACCTTGCCAGCATTTGTTGCTTGCTGTTCTGTTAAATTTTGCTATTCTGACTGAAGTGAGATGATATTTCATAGTTGTTTTGATTTGCCTCTCTCTTAGAGCTAGGGATTTTGAACATTTCTTCATGTGCTTCTTCATGTGGCTTCCCTTTTTATCCTATTGGAGAAGTTTTTGGATGTGCATAGGGATTTGATTCTTAGAAGGTCCCATTCATCTATTTTATCTTCTTCTAGTTGTAGATTTTTCAGGATACTTGGAAGGCTGTTTATGTTGTGGATTTGGATATCTGGAGTTCTTCCAAGCTTTTTTTTAAATGAAGTTTATATTCTTTGATTTTAGTCCTATGTCCATGATCCACCTAAAGTTGGTTTTGGTGTATGAAGTGAGGTGTGGATCTTGTTTGAGTCTTTTGCAGATAGTTTTCCAATTTTTCCAACACATTTGTTAAAAATGCTATTGCTTCCCCACTTAACTGATTTCATCTCCTTGTTAAAAATCAGTTGACCATACACAGATGGGCTGATTTCTTGGTTCTCAATTCTATTCCATTGATCTACGTGTCTGTCCTTGTACCAGTACCATGCTGTCTTAACCACCACGGCAGTGGAGGAGGATTTGAAATAAGGGAGTGAGATGCCTCCTACCTCGTCTCTCTTTTTAAGGAGTGCTTTGCTTATTGGGACATCTGTCCATTCCAAATTAAACTGGAGATGGCCTTTTCCATCTCGTTGAAGAATGGGATGGGTATTTGTATTGGGATTACATTGAACGTGTAAATTGCCTTTGGTTGTATTGCCATTTTCACAATATTAAGTCTTCCTATCCATGAACAAGAAGCATTCTTCCACTTCTCCAGGTAATTTTTTGTTTCTTTTAGTAATGTTTTGTCATTTTCTTTGAATAGATCCTTCATGCTTCTGGTTAGATTTACTCCCAACTATTAAATCTTGTGGTTCATTATTGTGAAGGGTATTGTTTTTCTTAGCTCCAGCTCTGTGTTCTCTTTGTCATTGTAGAGAAATCCAACTTATTTTTTGTATGTTGATCTTGTATCTTGCTACTTCGCTGAATTGGTCAGCTATGTCCAATAGTTGTCTTGCTGAGTCTTTAGGGTTTTCTAGGTATACTATCATATCATCTGCAGAGAGAGATAATTTTAACTCCTCTTTGCCTATTTGAATACCTATTATTTCCTTCTCTTATCTTATTTCTAAGACTTCCAATACAATATTGAATAAGAGAGGTGACAGTGGGCATCCTTGCCTAGTTCCTTTTCTTAAAGGGAATGCCTTTAGTCTCTCTCCATTGAGAATAATGTTGGCTCTCAGGTTTGCATAAATACTTTTTACTATGTTGAAGAAATTCCCCTCTAATCCTATTTTGCTGAGTGTTTTAATCAGGAAAGGGTGTTGGAATTTGTCAAAGGCCTTTTATGCATCATTTGATAGGATCATGTGGCTCTTGGTTTTTTATTTGTTAATGTGATGAATTACATTAATTGTTAATGTCATGAATTACATTAATTGTTTTCCTTATGTTGACCCATCCTTGAATACCTGTTATGAATTCCCCTTGGTCATGGTGAATTACTTCTTTCATGTATTGTCTGATTCTATTGGCCAGTATTTTATTCAGGATTTTTGCATCTATGATCATAAGAGAAATTGGCCTCTAGTTTACTATTTTGGTGGTGTCCTTTCCTGGCTTTGGTATCAAGGATATGTTTGCTTCATAGCATGAATCTGGGAGAATTCCATCTTTCTCTATTTCCTGAAATAGTTTATGTAGAATTGGTGAAAGTCATTCTCTGAATGTGTGATAAAATTCACGTGTAAAACCATCTGGTCCAGGGCTTTTTTTGGTTTGAAGTTGTTTTATTACCTTTTTTCCAATTTCTTCTTTTGTAGTGGGTCTGTTCAGATGTTCAATTTCCGTTTGTGTCAGTTTAGGTAGGTGTGTATTTCTAAGTATTTGTCAAGTTCCTCTAGGTTTTCATATTTGTTTTAGTATAGTTTTTCATAATACTCTAATGTTATCCTTTTTATTTTAGTTGGGTCTATTGTGATGATGCCTGATTCATCTGTTATTCAGATTATTTATGTCTACTCCTCTTCTTTTGTTGTGAGTTTTGCTAATGGTTTGTCAATTTTATTGACTTTTTCAAAGAATCAACTCCTAGCTTTGTTGATAGTTTCTGCTCTAATTTTTATAATTTCAGTTTTTATAGAGGGTGTCGGGTTTCTTGCTGTTATTTTTCAATTTGCTGGGGATGTTGAGTTAAAGGATCACTTTTTCCTGCCTTTTGATGTGTTTGCTTATTGCTATAAATTGACCTCTGATTACTGCTTTGGCTAATTCTCAGAGGTTTTGGTTAAGTGGTGTTTTCATTGTCATTTGTTTCAAGAAACTTTTAATTTCATTTTTTGTTTCTCTAGTACCTGGTCATGTTAAAGCAACGTGTTGTTCAGCTTCCAAATGTATGGTTTTCACTCCTTTATCTTCTTGTTATTAATTTCTAATTTTGTAGCATTATGGTCTGAAAAGATGCTTTGTATTATTTCTATGTTTTTTAATTTATTGATGCTTGCCTTGTGACCAAGAATGTGGTCTATTCTGGAGAAGGTTCCATGCACATTGGAGAAGATATACTCTGCTTTTTTTGGGTGCATTAACCTATAAATATCCATGAGGTCAAGTTGGTTTATTTTTTATTTTTTTTTTACAATAAAAGGACCTTTTTTATTCAAAGGTATAGCTGGATAAGTAGATTTGTTTACAACCATTCTTGTGAAATACTTTTAAAAAAATATGACCAACTTCTTTGCAAATAGCAGACACATACTTCAACTATGATGACCTAATTTTTGGTGGGTGATGTACATGATTGGACAGAAATAGGCAAGCTCACACTGGTAGATTAATTATCAACTGCTCAGTTAAAACTCCGTTTGTGGCCCCCATTTCTTGATCGATTTCTATTTCCACTTCGTCTTCTACTGTCTTGTCGACTTCCTGACTGGCTTCCCTGTCGACTCTGTCTACCTGACTGACCGCCAGACCAGCCTGATCGGCCACCTGACCAGCCACTCCTCTGTCTGGAATTGGAAGATGTGTTTCCATCATAGTATTCTTCAATTTCAGGTAAATTGGCTGGCACCGAGAGTATCCAGTCTGAATCATGCCACTCTGCCTGTAACCTTTCTGATTCAGTGGTGGGAACATCAAAGCAAACACCCATATTTCATGTCAGGAGGCACATTCTGGTAATTTGAGACACAGCATTACTACTCAGCTTTCTATTAAGTTCTTTCCAAGCACAACTGACATCCTGTATTTCTTCTGGGCTTTCCAGGGTCATGGTCACAAATCCCTTATCAGAAGTGATCAAAGATCGTGGTTCAAAACTCGACGCACTAGAGTTATGAGCTAATGCTGCTGCCAATGCATCCACTGCCCCTTTTTCTTCTATCAGTCTCTGAGCTGATGGTCGGAAAAAATCAACAGCAGCATAAGAAACAGAAGCCAGAGACCTGATGGCATCC
>NW_006400319.1:94486-101157 GCF_000299155.1 Elephantulus edwardii
TCTGTGACTGTGCAATGTCTCCGTGTAAACACTGAGCATTCTGTTTTATGTGCGGATTCATAGCCATTTCAGTTATATTCTTCTTGGTTTCACAGAAAAGAATAGCTCTCCCTTCAGATCCACTATAGACTTGAAGAACATCTCCAATAACTGCTGGCCTCTGAGACCAATGGCACTGGATGGCCAAATGTTCTACAGTAGTTGCAGCCTTTTGGGTCATTTTTCCAACAAGGCCAACCTGTTCATATCTGGATTTCATGTATTTTCTTTTTTGCAACTTTGTATACCCATTGTGGGCAAGTTGCAGAAAAAAGTAAAGTCTGAGGACTGTCTTCAGAATCAGCTTTGTAGGATTCATGGATAATATCTTCAACTTGTTCAGCAAAACCCAAATCTAACATCTGATCCACTTCATCCAGTACAACATGACGCTGTTTAGAAAGATCCAATCGGCCACTCTGCAGATGGTCTTTGATACGACCAGAAGTCCCAACCAAGATGTCAATACCATTTTGAATATGATTAATGTGACTTTGATATGATGTTCCACCACAAAAACATGCCACACTAAGTTTCCTAGTTATATCTTTGAAGTCTTTAGCTACCTGGTTTGCCAGTTTCCTTGTTGGAGTCAAAACAAGCACCTTTGGTGAGCGGCTTTTTTTAATTGTCTCTTGATTTCTTTGAAGTCTTTCAATCAAAGGGATGGCAAAAGAGAATGTCTTTCCTGTTCCTGTCCGTGCTTGTGCAATTAAATATTTTCCTCATATACAGGACCAAAGGTCTTAACTTGAATGAGAAAGAGGTATGTTACCCCTCGACCTTACAGAAGTATTATGGTCTCTTCAGATATAAGGAAATTGGAGAATGCTCCCTCTTTCTGTTCACGTGTCACAGTCTCCTCTAGTTTGTTATCACTTGATTTATGTGTGGAACTATCTAAGGATGTCATTCACTTTGATTTTCTTTCATATTCATCAATATCACCATTAGACTGCTCTTTTCTTTTTGACTTATGATATTTAGAGAATTCATCCGGATGTTTATTAAATCCTTCTTCGGTGTCTCCATTTAGCTTTTCTTTCATTTTAGACTTTTTGGTCTTGGGAGCATCCAGGTCATCTGTAATACCATTTTCTCTTGTTTCAGATTTCTCATCAGAGTCATTATGGTGCCTTGATTTCTTTCTATCATTCTTTTGCCTCTCCTTCATCTGGCTCTCCGACTCCTCCAAGGGTGCTTCCAGCTCCATAATGTCCCCCCAGAGGAGTTTGCCAGGCATCACTCGCCACCCCCGCCGACTCCTCCTTTTGGGCACAGTGGCCACAAGCACCTACAAGGAAGTGACAGCGTGAAAGGAAGCGGGGGCTGAGCGGCCACCGGCCAGCCCAAGTTGGTTTATTTTGTGGTTTAATTCTTCAGTATCTTTGTTGAGTCTCTTTCTGATAGTTCTATGTAGTCCGTATTGAAGTCTCCAACTTTTATAGCAGTATTGTCTATTTCCTTTTTCAGCTTTGTTAATGTTCGTTTTATGTATTTTGCAGGTCTTTCAGTTGGTGCATAAATATTTAAATATTTATTATTGTTGTGTCCTCTTGTTCTTTTGAGCCTTTCAGCATTATGTAGTGACTTCCTTGTCCTTTGTGATAGTTTTTACGTTGGTATTTATTTTATCAGAGATCAATATCACTATTCCTGCTTTTTTCTGGTTGCTATTTGCTTGGTATATTTTCCCCACTCTTTCATTTTTACTCTTTCCTTATCTTCATTTTTTCAAGTGTGTCTCTTGTAGACAACATATCGGTGGATTTTGGGGTTTTTTTTTTATCCATTCTGCTCCTCTTTTCCTCTTCAGTGGAGCACTTAAATCATTCACACTCAGTGTGATTATTGAGAGGCAAGGTTTTATTGCTATCAGTGTGTTAAGTTCTTTTTGGTGTTGTTGCTCTTTTCTTTGGTCCATGCTGCTTTCTGTGGTACCTCTGTAATGAGGACATCTCTGAGTCTTTCGTGCAAAACTGTTTTTTGTTTGTTTGTTTTGTAAACTCTCTTTGGTTCTGTTTTCCTGGGAATATCTTGATTTCTCCATCATATTTGATGGATAATGTTTATGGATTCAGTATTCAGTATTCTTGGTTGACAGTTCTATTCTTTGAGTGTTTGATATATGTCCTTCCATTCTCTTCTTGCTTACATGGTTTCTACTGAGAAATTGGCACTTAATCTTATTTGCTCTCCCTTATAGGTTACTCTTTGCTTCTCCCTTGCTGCTTTCAGGATTCTCTCTTTATCTTTGGTTCTGGCAAGTTTAACTGTGATATGCCTTGGTGTTTTTCTTTTGGGGTCTATTCTATATGCTGTTCGCTGAGCTTCTTGAAAAAATATATATATATATTCTCTCATTCTTCATTATGCCTGGGAAGTTTTTCTCTAGTAATTCTTCCACAACTTTTTCAGTGCCTTTACTTGCTTCTTCCTATTCTGGGATTCCAATGATGTGCATGTTATTTTTCTTGATGGTGTCCCACATTATTCTTAGGGTTTTTTTTCTTTTTCTTCTTTTTTATTCTCATTTTTTCTCTAGCAGATTAGTGGTGACAATTCTGTCTTTTCTTACACTGGTTCTATGTTCCATCTCTTCAACTCTGCTCACGTGTCCCTCCATCATGTTGGCAGCATCTGAAACATTGGACGTCATATTATGGATAGTGGTTTCTTGTTTTTCCAGTGCTGCTAGTGCCTTGTTTGTTTTCTCTACATTGTTCAGGGTTGTTTTTTTTTAGCTCCTCCTGGTTTTTGTTTGTAGTATCCTCTAATTCCTCAAGTTTGTTCATCCATTGAAAATATTCAATCATTGTTCTTTTAAATTCTGTGTCAGAAATTTCCATCAGACTTTCTGGCTTCAGGGAATCAATCCATTGACACTGTGTCACCCTTTGGGGTGGCATCTTGTTTTGTGCTTGTGTAATGTGTGGGATAATTTGCTTTCCTCGAGACATTGATATGTTCTTGATCTGAAGACAATTCTCTAGAAATCAGTTGGGCAGCTACCCTCCCTTGTGTTTTTTTCTGAACTTCTGAGTCCAGAAAAATGTCAGCTCAGTGCCTGTGAGAGCAGCTTCTTGTAGGTAAGACAGGTCAAGGTGCTCCAGATTAAAGGCAAGTTGATTGACCAGATGTGTAGTCACAGGTATGGAGCCAAATGAGCTGGGGCATGCATGGGGGTGGGGAGATCACAAGGGCAGGCCAACCACTTGGGCAACCTCACTGAGACCTCAGCTGTCTGGGTGTGCTTACAATTGGGATCCCTATTCAAATTTCAGCTGTCCGTCTCCCACCCAGTTGTTTTCACCCAGCAGTCCCTGTCCAGTGGTACCTACACAGGTGCCCTTGTGCAGCAGCCACTGCCAAGCAGGGCCCTGGGTCCAACTGGACCCAGGAAATCAAAGTCAAATTCCCACTGCCCCACTCACCTCTGGCTGCTGTGCAGTGTCCACACAAGTTCAGAGAAATTACCACTGGCACACTTGTTCCTGGGCACTTGGTGTGACCCAAGAGAGCTCAGCCAAATTCCTTCCAGTGGGCTCACCTTTGGGTACTCTTCCAGGCAATTTGTGGTGCCCAAAAAAACCCAGTCAGGATCCTATCAGCCTTTCTCCTGCCAGATCAGTCCCACAGTGGCTTAATTGGTGGCTTCAAGTGATGGCTGGACCTGCTGTGTAGCTTTGTGTTCCCATAGTTCCAAAATGAATTGCTCCAATAAAAGTTCTGATTCAAAACCCTACTGTCCACAGCTGTTGGTCGATCTCTGTGCTGTGTGAAGGACTCTCTAGTGGCCCTGGGGCACCACCTTGCAGTGCAGGGCCCTGGTGCAACCACCAGGGTGTGTGTGGGTGCAGTGGCACAGGATGGTGGGGGGGTGGAGGCATAGGTGTGAGGTGCTGTGGCAGGGGTGGGGGTGCAGGGCCAGGGGTGCAGGCTTGGGCAACACCAGGAGTTTGGGGCTGCTGATCCATTCACAGATGTCAAGTCACCAGTCCTCAGCACATGAGCAATAATAAATTTTTTAAAAAGAATTGGTAATAATACTTAGCTGAGTTTCAAAACTAATAAATTCCAGCTACTCCTCTTACTATCCTCGCATCAAACTTTTTAACAGGAATGTTTATAACAGTTACTCTATTGCTTGTACCTCCATTTGACACCAGCTAACTTTTCCATTAAATTCATAGATTTTAGTTATTGAGGATTTGTACTCCAAAACCTGTATCCAATGAATCACTTTATTAAGCCTCATCTGTAGATGATCCTAGACATTTAGCAAATGGAAACATACAATGAGACTAAGAATTTGGGTGCAGGTAAATACTTTATTTGATGAGAATGTAAATTTTTCTTTAATATAGGAAAAAATGGCAGATTTAACAAAGATATCCAGCAAAATCTATCTGCATGTGTTTCTGAAAATATTAAATTGACTGTGCTCCAATTAGGTATTCTTTTTAAACTTCATTTTGAAAAATTTTTATTATATATAATTTTTTAATTTTTTATTTATTTTTATTAATCATTTGTTTTTCATTTATCTATTAACATCACAACTAATAAAGTTAATTGTATTTCAAGATGAAGATGATCTGATGCAATATGAGTATAAACTCCAAGTCATTAAAGCCCACATACTTTTTCTGGACATCCTATTCCCAGAACCCAGCCAACATGATTTTAAAAAAAACCCAAAACACAAAACTAGACAGCCATATACAAAGCTATCTCTGTTGGTTCTAGCACCTAAAGTCAGATAGGTCCCTGTTAACAGTTAGCAATGTCCCTAGAAAGATAATCCCTTTCCACTGGTTTCAGTCATTTTATGTCATGTCAATCTGGCTTCTGAAGACATCTCTTGAAGAAGAGAAAAACTATTCAATCTGAGATTATGTAAACTGCAGATCAATTAGCAGAAGGATTACTGTTTAAAAACAAACAAACAAACAAAAACTACCACAATGACCCTCCATTATGTTTTGCAAGTGTAGTGTTAGCCTGAATTAGGATTTTTTGCACCATTACCTTAGTACTTTAAACTTCATACATATAGTCTTGCAAATCATCAACAGCTATGGGACTAAGATAAGAGAGTGCTTCCCGTACTGAATAACAAGAGTTCAAGGAGACTGGGGCGAGACCCTGGTGGCAAAATCCTGGTGAGGGAGGTGGAGATACTGTGGCACTGCTGTGGAGAAACTGTGGCAAGGCATAACCAGAGGAGCCTTGAGATGAAGTCCACAGTTCTTTGCTGTTCGCATCAAGTGAGATGAAGGAAAACTGATCACTGAACTAAAACTGGAGCCTGTACTAACTGACGAGTTGTGTCTTAGAACTGCTGTGCTGAAACTTGCCTTTGTATTGGGTGATACTCTTTGCCTCACCCACTCTCAAATTTATTTCCCCAGTAAACCTCATTTTCAGAGACTGTGAGTCAACAGTCAACAATGAATAAACAAATCTCTTATTACTGGTGTGGCATTAAAGCACATGATGCTGGACGATGAGTTATATATCTGAGTTTTGCTCTGGGGGTTGCTCATTCCCTTTGGCCTTTTCAGAGAGATGTTCTTGTCCCTAAATCCACAAGATCCTTTCTCATTAGGCTACAAATCTTTGTGGAACATGATTGTCTATTTTTCTCCTGCAGAGCAGTTGGTAGATTTGATCTAATAGATTAGTGCGATACACAATACACCAAACCACCAGATTATTTTTATCCTTACATAGATAATAAAATTCAAAAACCTCAATGTCATCTAGTTAGAATCACCAGTCATTGAGGCTGTAAAGGGCACTTTGGGAGATTGTTAATCTTTCACCTTCAGAGTAACTGTCAGAATTAAAGTAACAAAGATGTAGACTTTTGGTGAGAAGTGCATCCCAAACACTAAAATACAAGAACTCCCTTGTACAGATAATGTTTGAGTGCTGTCAAGTAAGAACCAACTCATAGCTAACCCTCCTGTGGGTTTTCAGAAAATTGCATTGCAGAAGATTGCCCATCTTTCTCTCATGGAGCACAGCTGGTGGATTTAGATTATGTACCTTTGAATTAGCAGTACAATTCCTTATCAACAAGCCTCCACATCTCCCTTATCTAGGTGATAGTTAATATTATCACATACTTCTAGTGAATTCACTAGACACACTGTTCCTAACAGTACTTCTGAACAGTTAATGATAGTATTTCTGAAAATTTTGTACTTTCTAATAATTATCAGAAACCCTGGCTGTGAGATACTCATGAGAGACCCTTTATAACATTTGATTGACTTTAGAATTTGTTGTGGAGTAAAAAATTCTATTTTGTCAGTCAACTTAAGGACTACATTGAACTTCACTAAGGAACTCAGTGAAAGTTAAGTCTGCAACACTATTAATTCAAAACATTAAATCTATAGCTATTTAGTACTTGGTATTACTTTTCTGAATTTCAATTAACCTGCAATGGTTTCCATTATGACTTTGCTGAAGATCTCTAATTTGTGATAACATTTATTAGAAGTAATGACAAAGATCTAAAAATGAAATAATTTTTGTAACTTAATTCAAACACCAAGACGTGCCAAGAAATCTGGAGAACAACCACTTGGCCAACTGACTGGAAGAGATCTATATTTGTT
>NW_006400319.1:102407-112811 GCF_000299155.1 Elephantulus edwardii
TGTTGTGCATAGGGTCGCTATGAGTCGGAAACGACTCGACGGCACATAACAACAACAACAACAATTCAAATACCTTTTAAATACTTGTTATTAGATGTCATCCAGTCAACTATGACTCTTACCTACTACATGAAAAACACATCTGAACCTTGTTCTATCCTGTGCCATCCTCATTATCTGTCTTGGACAAGCCAACTGATAATTTCATAATAGTAAGTGTTTTTTGTGCATAAGCTATTTACAATAATTGGCAGATAATCCAAATATCATATTTAACTTTTTCTTTATTATGATATGTTTTTTATTTGTGATGACTCAATCTTCAAAATTATATTTACATTGCACAGCAATTTCAATAAGTTTGATGGGAACAAAAACATGAAAAAATAAATTTTAATGACTCCAGTGTCACCTTCTTGTTGTTCTACAGTAGTGAGTCTGTTGTCCTTCTCCTCACTTCTTATCTGTATCTAGAACCTGTTACTTGACATGCTGTCCAGTATTGTTCAGTGTACACACAATCAAAATATATGACTCTCTATAAGAGCTATGTTAGTGCTCACAGACTTATTGATTTCATGTATGTGAGCCAAATTAGGGTAAAAATATATAGATTGTGAACTCTTTCTCCTATGTAGTAGTTTCTATCTACCATAATCTCTCACTCACCTCAAATGTACTTTGTATTGAAGTTTTTTATATATCATATTTTAAAATAAAGATATTTATTAATGCATGTTATTATTCTCCATTTTATATTTCTATATAGCTATTAATGCAAATATGGATTTAGAAATAGTATTATATTTGGAAGCAGAAGTGAGATCCACTTCCTAAAAAAACATGTTTTGGAAAGTCTCTGAACTTTGGAAAAATGACAATAGTTCTAGAAAGGCTTCAGGTCTTTTGTTCATAGGGTCACTATGAGTTGTGCTTGATTTGACGTCAATTAACAAAAACAGCAACATTATGTTTTCTATAATTAGTTTGAGCCAATATCTCTTAAAGATATCTTTATTCCCCTAAACACATCTTAGACAAATTATCTTTGAGGTATATGCTATTATAGAAGTTTGTCATGGATTTTGTTGTGCCCCCCCAAAAATATATGTAGGAAATGATGGGTAGGGATGAAATTACAGGGTTGCACAATTTGATGTGTGGAGGGAGGGAGGAAGGAAATAGGAAGGATTTGGGTGGGGGGAAAAGGGAGTACTATTGGGCTAGGTCCAATGGTGACTAACTTTATAAACATAATGCATGAGAATTACTGTATGAAATACAATATGAATGAAGAATAGTGTGAAACACAATGTATATTAATTTTGTAAATAAACCAATTTTAAAAAAAAACCCTAGAAGATAAGTAATGACTTCCTGTGGTGTAGTAAACTAGATAATTATAAAGGAAATAAGGGTAGAATGCAACACTCCTTCACCTCATTATACCCCTAAGCAGATAGATATAAGGCAGTTTGCCTAGAGTCTAAACCTTAATTCCTTTTTTCCTTAGTAGAAGTTAAAGCATAAAGGGGATCCAAGAGGGAAGTACCTTGCAACCACCAAGAAAGAATTGCTAGGAATGTAGAACATCTTTTTGGCTCCATAGGAATACTGGAGAACATGGAGATCTCTGAGGAATACCTGGCTTACAAATTCGAAAAAAACAGTAACTTTTTTCCAGAACAGAGAGAGAAAGGGAGAAGACTGGAACCCTGAATTTGTATTTCTTGCTTAATGAATGATAAAATAGTAAATTAATATTTATTAAAGACACCCATTTGTGATTTCTCAGCACTAGATAAGAGAACATCAAAACTAATTTAAAGTTTTAATTTCATTCAGACTCTTTCAAACTCTCATTGGTTCTCCTTCCAGAGTAGCTTTGACAGTGAGGGATCTGAACTGGTAAAAGGAGACCTGAGGTCTCTTTCCTTCCCACTATAATAGTACGTATACTATTTTCAGTAATGAAAATACAGAATCAAAGTTGTGGGTTTCTTTAAAAATATATTCTATCATTATTAAAACATAAAACATGTTTTTTCATGCTTTTGGTGTTTCACTAATACTTTTGGGTTGGAATATTCCTAACTGGTTTTAATTTGCACTTTTCTTACTATGAGCAAGTCTGAACAGGCCTTTAAAAGTCATTCATACCGCTCTGTTTACATTCTTTCACCTATTTATATTTACCTCACATATACATGGTACTGTTTCCATATTGTAAAGCTTCAGGCACATGACTTTATTTTTATTTTTTTTATATTTTATTTCTACTTTTCCTTACAAGACTTTCTATTTTTGTGACAGTGATTATTGTCAGGTACCATCAATTCCACTACAACACATGTAGACCCTATGTACAACAGACCAAAACCTTGCTTCTTCTGCACCATATTCATGTTTTTTTTTCAATCCTAGTGTCAATCAGTCTCATTGAGAATCTTCCTGGCTTGCACTCTCTACTTTTCCATCATGATGTATTTTTCCAGGGATGGGTGCCTCCTGACAACACACTGAAAATGAGGTGGTGCCTCATCATCCCTGGCTCTGAAGAACACCTTGATTGCACTTCCTCCAAGATAGATTTGTTTGTTCTTTTGAAAATGCATGGAATAATTTCCTATGTTTCACCAACACCAAAATTCTAAGACATCAGTTCTTCTTCAGTCTTTGTTATTTACTGCTCAGCTTTCACATCCATCTTGGTTTCAGACTTTAAGAAAGTAAATAGCCAGGTCTTTCTCCTATGGAGCTGCTGGACAGGAATCCATTCTTGCTCACTTTCTGCTTCCTGTCCTAGCCCCTCAGATGTAAAGTATGTCTGTCTGTCTGTGACCATGTATTGGGGTCCTATTTAGGAGGGGTTTAGTGTAGGTTGTCCAATTCCTGTTGTAGAGCCTGAAAATTCCCCCCATTGAGTGGAGCTCTAAAAAAGGCAGGGCTCCCACTCTATTCTTGTACTCTTTTGGGCCACTGGGTACTAGAATCTGCACTGAGACAGAACAAGGAATAAGGGATAGGAACTCTGAGTCCAGCAGGAGATCGTGTCCTGGGGGGTGGGGGGATTGCCATTCTTCCTGGAGCTGTAGGCTGGGTCAGGGTACAGGATCATCCAGCTGGATCCATCTTTGCCCTCAAGGGAACTCTTAATCTTTAAAATTATATCTTTGCACTTTAAATAAATTCTTGACAGTAGATCTTCCCAACGCAAAATGTGCTTTTATTTCTTGCCTGCTGCTACCATGAATATTGTGGAAGCAATTAAAATTATTGACAATTTCAAGCTTTTCTCCATCTGTCATGATGTTATCTACTGGTACAGGGGTAAGAATTTTTGTTTTCTTGATGTAGAGGTATAATCCATGCGAAAAGGTATATTCTTAGATATTTGCCAATCAGTGGTTTGGTTTTTTTTTCACTTTCTATAAGCCAGGCTATGATGTTCCTATTCCTACATACCATTAATTCAATTGTATATTGCTCATTTCCCAGAATTTTATGGTTTACATTTGTAAGGTTTGGATGTTTTTAGTTGCCATCTGAATTGATCTCAACTGACAATAGTCTTGACAAAAACATGAAAAAAATATTTGTCTAGTCCTACATCATCTTCTATGTTGTCTTAGCGTACAGTACTGAAGTAGGTAACAGTCTACTGCAACCTACATAGTTTCCATTGGATGATTTTCTGAAGTAATTTAGTGGGTCTTTCTTACTCATTGGTCTCAGTCTGGAAGTTCCTCTGTAATATGAAAATTGTCAATGATAAATAACTTCTGGTATTTGAACTGCAAAACATAAGTGCCAGCATCATACGAATATGCCACTATCACAAAAAACTGATAGACAGTAGTGAAAGGCATTACAAGGGGTCTTAATAGTCTACATTTTAAAAGTTACCCTACAAGTCTCTATGAGTTGCAGGAGACTTGATGGCATGTTAAAATAACAAGTTATAAGGAAGAACAATGTCAGTTTAAAGACTAAGGTATGTCTGATCCAGTCTATGGTGTTTTCCTTTACTTGCTATGCATTTCAAAGTTGGAAAGTAAGGATGATAAAAGAATTGATGGCTTTGAGTTGTGGTATTGGAGAAGAGTACTGAATATCCATGGACTTTGAAAAGAACAAACAAATACGTTTTGGAGAAAGTACAAGCAAGATGTATCTTAGAAGTAAGGATGGCAAAACTTCATCTTATACACTGGAAGAAGATTCTTAATAAAATGGACTGACATAAAAACTGTAAGAACGGGCTTAAGTATATGGGAATCGGTGAGCATGACACAGAATAGGGCAGAATACAGGGAATCTATGGGTTGTGGTCGACTCAAAAACACCTAAAATCAACAACTTATAGTAAGCCAATTTATCTAATTGAAGAACCTAATTGATGTCTGTTTCCAGTATTGCGGGCTCTTCTCCCTGTGAATGACAAACAACTTGTGTTGTAGAGTGAGCTACTCGTTGGGGCTTATCAAGGAGATACACTAATGGTGGTTGCAACCATGTGTACAGGCACAGCAAAGACTATGAGGATGACATAGGATGAGACAATGTTTACTTTTGTTGAACATAGTAACATAGGGTGTCTGTCATTTGGAGTTGACTTGACAGCACTTAACAACCATAACAGTATGTCCTGAGGAAATCTCAGGTGGCACAATGGTTAAATAAGTCTACTTCTATCCAAAATCTTGTTATTTCAAACCACCAGTCACTCTGTGGAAGAAAGGTGAAGTAGTTAGCTTCCATGAAGATTCACAGACTTGGATACCTATAGGCAATTCTACTTTGAATTGCGATTACTTGGTAGTAGTATATGGTAATCTTCTGATCAAGGCCTTCAATATGGATTACATTTCAAATCAAGAAAACCATGATCCTCACCACTGGACCAATAGACAACATCATAATAGATGATGAAAGGATTCTGTTTGCCAATGCTTTCCTCTTGCATGGATGAACAATCAGCATCCTCAGTACCAACAGTAAGGAGATCAAGACATTGCATTGGGCAAGTGGGCTGTCAGAGACCTCTCCAAAGTGGTGAAAGGCAATTATGTTAGTTTGAAGACTTAAGATGTGCCTGATTTAGGTCATGGTTTTTTCAATTACTTCTTATACATGTGAGAGGTTGACAATAAATAAGAATGACAGAAGAATTGATATCTTTTTTTAATTAAATTTTATTAATTTTAATGAACATTTACAGATATTTTGGATTTCCATTCATTCATTGTTGCACAATTTTCTCTCCCCCTCCCCCAGTTCGTTCCTCTTTTTCCCCCCTTGAAAGTCTGTTTTAATTGTCCCATTGCCACAGTGCTTGTCATAGCCAGTTCTGATTAATCTCCTTTGTCAGTGTATCCTTTGCCATTCCCTATCACTCCTCCCTGAGAGAGACTTCAACCTGATTCATAAGGAAAAGGGGATGACATATTCTCTTAGATCCTTCCTGCTGAAAAGGGACGCTGTAGGTTTCAGGGTGAAGATCTTCTCTCACTACTCTACAGGGCCCCTTTGGCAATAGGAAACATATAGACTATTGTGGAGATTGAATTTGGAATTTAGATGTACTGTTATCAGTTGTGCTTAGCTGTACATGTTGATATCCTTGAAGATGTATCATGGAACTGTTGCAGCCTAGAAGACACAAATTTAACTAGTAAGTTAAAAATACATGAGTAAAAAATTTAAAAAGCAAGAATATTCCAAGTAGAGGTTCTAATAGTGGCACAAATCAAGTTACAGAGGGAAGGTAGTTCTTAAAATAAAAAGCCTATTGACTAGCACTTTGTCTATTATAGTATAAGGTTAGGAACCACAAGATGTAGAGGCTCAACTATGTCATTTATTGTTCTTAAGTCCTGGAGCAAATTCCATCTACCACTAGGTTGTTTTACAGCTCGGAAGTCCATATGCAAGGCAGAGGTGAAGTAAGGAACTGCTTATGAGGTTTTCCATCAATTCCAACAACTAAGAAATGGTGAGAAGTGTTGGGACCTCAGAAGGCTTTTAGGACCAAATAGTAGGCTCTTGTGTCCAGGAGAAAATGAATATACTTACCAGTAATGTTAATGCTCATCCACAGTTGTGCTTTGGATAAGAGTAGTGACTATTTGGAATATAAAAAAACAAATAGATTTGTCTTGGGAAAAATACAGTCACAGGGCTCCTTGGAGGAAAACGGGGCCAAGCTTTTACTTTCATGCTGTGGACATGCTGCTAGGAAAAGATATTCTCTGGAAAGGAACATCATGTTTGGGAAAATGGAGGTTCCACAAGATACAGAAAGATCCCTAATGAGATTGATTGACACATAGGGACAGTAAGTAAATTGGGAAGCTTCTGGATCCGAATATCCCAAGAATGGTAAACTATGAAATTCTCAGAAGTATAGAGTTTATCTTATCTAGGCAGGGTTAACAGATAGATACTGGACCCAATTAAATGGGGTATGTAAAACAAGGAACTGGGGTAATGGGGATGGATCTGTCAGAGGAAGTGTGATTGGCACAGGATAGAGCAGGGTTTAGGGCTGTTGTACATAGGGTCGCTATGAGTCACAAATGACTCGAGAGTAACAACAACAAAAAAGGAGGTTCTAAATAGCTAAAATATTCTTATTTGGAGTTTAAAAAAGAATTGAAGTATAAAAATTTGAGTTTGGTGCTGGTAGACTATTTGGGGGTTATTGAAAGTGACTTTATGAAGATATAAACAACCAAAATAAATATATTTCGGTTGTATTTTTACTTACAAACAAATCAGAGCTTTTTACCAATTGCCCCCACAAATCTGTATTTACTTAGTTCTTCTAATAAGATTTCACAGTTCAAATCACATTGAGGATTTCATTTTTTTTTTCTACTATACAGCAAATTTCTAAGAATTTAATATTAATCTAAGTGCATGATATTGTATATTTCTTAGGATGGTAAACAATGAAGTATATTCACTAAATTCACTTGTCATTTGCATATATTACACTTTACAGGCAGTATTTTTTTATTCAGTCCTATATTTTCCTTTAAATATTGTTATAGAACAATGTTTTATTGCTGCCTTGGAAAGCATGTTACATAACCAATGAAAAATATTCTTTGACATTTTTGTATCATTTCTTTCATGGATGGCTTTCCTTTCAATTTTATCTTTGTGTAAGACTTTATTAAGAGTCTCTCCTT
This sequence comes from Elephantulus edwardii, assembly GCF_000299155.1. Classification (NCBI taxonomy): domain Eukaryota; kingdom Metazoa; phylum Chordata; class Mammalia; order Macroscelidea; family Macroscelididae; genus Elephantulus; species Elephantulus edwardii. The sequence continues at coordinate 109,604 of NW_006400319.1, forward strand.
TTCAAACTTAATCAGAAAAGTTGCTTACATAATCTTAAAATACACTCAAAATCAAAATATGAGAGCATCGCAATTTTAACTTTTAAATGGAAATTTCTGTATTCTCATAGTGTGCATTCATCTGTTCATTATGTTATTGTTGTTTGGTCCATCAAGTCGAATATGATTCATAGCCCCCCTGACAACAAATCTGAACCCTGTCTGCTCCTGTGCCATCCTCATAATCTCTGACACATTCAAGCCCATTCTTGCAGTTACTGTGTCAATCCACCTGGTAGAGAGTCTTACTCTCTTTCACTGTCCTTCAACTTTCCCAAGAATGATGACCGTATTCAAGGAATAGCCTCTCTTAGTAACATGCTCAAAGTATGGGAAATGAAGCTTCATCCTCTTCCCTTCCAATACATACTGATTATACCTTTTTCTAGACATAACTTTTCATTCTTTTGACAGTCCATGGGATATTCAGCACTCTTCTCCAATACCACAACCCAAAGACAACAATTTTTCTTCTGTCATCCTTCATCATTGTCCAGCCCTCAGATGAAACAAGGGGCTCACACAAAGCATCAGTTACCAGCATGGTGCAGGACTGCGCTGTGTTTTGTTCTACTGTACATAGGAAATAATGTATACTAAAGTGTCAAAGTCCAAGTTAGCTTCAGTTTTCACTCAGTGATTGACTAAGCATGAGTAAAATAAAATACATTTATAAAAAAGACATTTCTTCTCTTACACTTTAAAAAAGGCTACAAGTCCAAGCTCAGGATATTGGCTCTAGAAGACAGACTTCTCTGTGTGCCAGTTATGCAGAAACATCTTTGTTTCTTCAGCATCTCTAGACTGGCTTTCCCTGGTGTCAATATCAGGGGCCAAAGTCTGAAAAAACACACTCCACTTCTGGAAATAGTTCTTTGTAATAGTAAAGTCCCCTGCTCTTAGAGGGAGTTGTGGTGGCTTGGTGGTAAGTAATTCTACTGCCAACCCAAAAGAAGATGGTTCTAGTCTGCCAGCTGTTCCATAGGTGAAAGATGGATAATCTCCTGTAAAATTTAATGCTTCTGAAATGGCCCAATTACAAGGTGGTTCCACCTGGATGATACATAATATTAGCTTATTGTCTTATTTTTAAAATCAAATTTTAATTATCTTCAGTTTTCATTCAATGATTAGACTAAGTCATGGGTAAAATAAGCAGGCATTTGAGTTTTAGTTGCATAGTCAGCTCTAACTCATAGCAACTTCATGTACAACATAATAAAATGCTGCCAGCCCCTTTGAAATCTTAAAGAAAAACCCATCATAACCTACTCAGGCACACCTTAGTCCCCAATTGATATCATTAGTCCTCAATAATTTTAAAAAGTCACTGACTACAGACTTTTCCAGAGCAATACATCTTCTGACTGGTACTGTCGAGTGTACTAATTGTGGATCCAAGTAAGATGAATTGGGGGATTTGACAAATATGATGGTGTATCTCATAAATTCTGTGTATCACTGTTTTTGTTGTTGTTAGGTGCCATTGAGTCGCCTATGACTCATAGTAACTCTATATACAACAGCTCTGTCTGAACCTTGCCCTGTTCTGAGCCAGTCTCACTGTCTCTGACACACCTACTCCTATTATCCCAACTACTGAGTCAATCCATCTCATCCAGGGTCTTCCCCTCTTGAGCTGTCTGTACCTTCACCCTTCCAAACATAATATACTTCTCCAGGGACTGGTCGCTCGGGGCCACATGCCCAAAGTATGTGAGTTGGAACATCAAACCCCTTGCCTCCAAGAAGCAGCTTGGTTTTTCCCTCAAAAAACTTGTTTGTTCTCTTTGCCAAACAACATGCATTATGTTGTTGTTATGTGTAATTGAGTCACCTGCGATTCATAGCAATTCTATTAACAACAGCTCTAACCCTGCTCTATCCCTTGCCAATCTTATTGTCTCTGACACACTTCTCCCCATTACCCCAGTGACAGAATCAATCCATCACATCTCTCCTGCACTGTCCCTCCTCACCCTCCCAAGCATGATAACCCTCTCCAAGGACTGATCTTGCCTTGCAACATGTCCAAAGTATGTCAGATGGAGCCTCAGAATCTTTGCCTCCTAGAAGCAGCGTGGTATAGGGTCCTCTGAGAGACTTTCTACATGCATTATAGGAAGTAAAAAATCTCATACACAAGAAATGACTTCTAAAACACCATTGACATTTTTTGTTGTTGTTGTTGTATTTGTATTTCTCTATTAATTATCATAATTAATTATGTGAGAAGCCAATGAGTATACTCTACATACTGTTGTTATTGTTATTCAGTACCATCAATTTGACTACAATTCACTGACTTTATGAAAAGCAGATGAAAACCTTGCCCTATCCTGTGCATCCTCACAAACCTCCATCAGACTCAAACTGTTGCAGTGACTGTGTCAATCTCTTTTGTTAAGAGTCAATTTTTCTTTCACTGGCCCTCTGTTTTTCCCAGGATGATTTCTTTTGCAAAGACTGGCCCCTCCTGACAACATAGCCAACATGGGTAAGATAGGTATCACCAACCTTGTCTCTAATAAGCATATTAGTGGTTCTTATTCCAGGACAGATTCGTTTGTTCTTTTGGCACTTCACTAGATATCCCATACGCTTTGCCAACACCACCATTTAAAACATGAAAATGATAGCAGTGCATTTAGGTTTTCCATGACTCGTAAGTATAAAATAAAACTTATTTTTCTCTAAAACAATATTCCCATTCATTTATTTCACTAGAATGCTGTTTACATTGAATCAAAGTGTCATAGGAGACTAATAGAACTGCAACTCAAAGTGTCTATGAGACTGCTGGCAGAACCACAGAGGAGCACAGCGTAGGCAGATCCCAGAAAATCGTTAGGCAGGATCTCAGCCATAACAAACCAAGCCTCATTGTTTATTGACATTGAAAAACTTATACTCATAGCATTATGTTTAAAGCAGGACTATGTGTACTTTCCTTAATTAGTAATATTATGTCATTTTTCTGGAATGAAAATAAGTTTTGAGATCTCTTTTTGTTTCTTGTAGTAATGTTTTGTAATTTTCTTGGAAAAGGTCCTTTGTACTTCTGGTTAAATTTATTCCCAAGTATTTAATCTTGTGATTAGCTATTGTGAAAGGTATTGTTTCTCTTAGTTCTGGCTCTGTATTCTTTTTGTCGCTGTAGAGAAAGCCA
>NW_006400319.1:116486-117984 GCF_000299155.1 Elephantulus edwardii
AGTTTTGATTGCCACTGTGGCAAGAATAGGATTTAACATTTAAAACTGAACTGCTATGTTATTGTCAGGAGAACATTTTAAAGGTCAAATGAACCATATTAATAAATATATTCAAAACTTAAAGAATTACATTACATTAAAAAACTTAAAAGCCAATGTCTATCTAAAAGCATACAACCAGAAGAGGGTAAAATAGATGACTAGGATCTACTACTAAAAAGAAAATCCTTGCATCAAACATCAAATTCTAAGCTTAAAAAAAGCACCAACTACCAAAACCAAAAGACTGAAAAGAGAACTTGGAAAATTATTTAGCAGTAACATTTCCAACCAAGGATACATAACCAAAATTTATAGACTGTTATAGACTCAATGGCACATAGCAACAATAGTACTTCAACAAGAAAAAGACTAAAAGCTCAATTCCAAAATGGGCAGAAGATGTAAAAAGACTCATCAAGGAAGATCTTCAGAGGGCCAACAAATGCATTGAAGAAATACTTAAAATGACTAGCAATTAGGGAGACACAAGTTAAAACAACAATGAAGTATAATCTTAACTCAGTAACTGTAGTAAAGCTTAACAGAGCAGCAAACAGCATATGTTGATGAGAATGCAGAGAGATTTCAATTCTCATGCACTGTTGATAGGAATATAAACACAGTGACACAAACACTGTTGAAGGTAGTTTCACATTTCCTTTAAAAAAGTGAAAATAGAATTTATATTTGACCCAGCTATTTCACTAATGGAAATTGAATCTACTAGTTGTTCCACAGAAGAAAGAAGCGGAATTTCCTTCCATGTGAATTTTTGCCATTCAAAACCTGCTGGACATTCAAGTGTGGGTCAGTTCCAATTCAGTTGTCCTCAATAACAGCATGGTTATTGCAACATTGTTCACACCTCAAGTATATGGAAGCAGTCTAAGTGCCAGTGAACATATTAATGGATAGAGAAATTACTGTACTACATTCACACTAAGGAAAGCATTTTTTTTAAATGAAGAACTCATTAAATACTATACAATATGGATGAGTCTATAAGACATTATGCTGAGTACAAAAATTCAATTATGAAAGAATCAATAAGAAAATAACAGAGGTGTAAGGGGGCGGCAGGAAAAGCAGAAATAGAATGGACAATGAGCACAGCAAGGGATTAGGGGGATATAGGATCAATTGGGAGTGAATGGCTGTTGTTGTTGTTGTTGTCTAGTGCCGTCGAGTCTTCCTCTCCTGTGCTGTCCATACACCCTCCCAAGCATGACATTCCTCTCCTTGCAACATGTTCAAAGTATGTCAGATGAAGCCTCAGAATCCTTGTCTCCAAGGAGTAGCCTGTTTTAACCCTCTCTAGGATAAAGCTGTTTGTTTTCTTAACAGTCCATGGTACATTCAATACTCTTTTCCAGCACCACAGCTCAAAGGCATCAATTCTCCTTCTATCCTCCCTAGTCATTGTCCAGCTCTCTGATGCATAGCAAGTAATTGCAAA
>NW_006400319.1:118789-131584 GCF_000299155.1 Elephantulus edwardii
GTAGTCCTAATCCACAACATAAAGAGTCTTCCCAGTATTCTGAAAAATTTACAACCAGGAGAAGATAAAATAAATGAATGGGACCTTCTAAGAATCAAATCCCTATGTGCATCCAGAAACTTCTCTAGCAGGGTAAAAAGGGAAGCCACAGACTGGGAAAAAGTTCTTGGTAAAGACATGTCAGACAAGGGACTTATACCCAGAATTTATAAAATACTTGAGCACCAGAACAAGATAAAGGAGAATAATCCAATTGAAAAATGGGCACAGGATATGAACAGACACTTCACCAAGGAAAACATTCAGATGGCCAACAAGCACGTGAAGAAATGTTCAAAATCCCTAGCCCTGAAAGAGTTGCAAATCAAGACAACCATGAGATATCATCTCACTCCAGTAAGACTAGCAAAATTTAACAGAACAGCAAGCAACAAATGCAATATATCTTTTAATTTCCTGGCTGCTGGTGCCAAGAGTGTTGATTGTGGAGCCAAGCAAACTAAAACTGTGAACAATCTCAATCTCTTCACCGTCCATCCTGATGCTGCCAATTGGTCCAGTGGTGAGAATCTTTGTCTTCTTGATATTGAGCCTTAATCCATATTGAAGGTTGCAATCGTTGAACCTCTGCAGCAAGCACTTCAGATCCTCCTCAGTTTCAGCAAGCAGGTTTGTGTCATCTGCAATATACAGATTGTTGTTGGATCTTCCACCAATCCTGATGCCACACTTCTCATAGAGCCCTGCTTCCCAGATAATCTGTTCTGCATATAGGTTGAAAAGGTATGGAGATAGGACACATCCCTGGAGTATATACCCTTCCCAAATTTGAACCATTGGGAAGGGACAATGATTAAGATGATAAAAGAATTGATGCCTTTGAGTTGTGGTGCTGGAGAAGAATACTGAATGTACCTTGGACCACCAGAAGAATATATAGGTTTGTCTTAGAGTGAAACTAAGCTTTTCTTTGGAGGCAAAATTTTGAGATTTTTTAAAATTTTATTTTATAGTTGTTTACATATAAAGTTCATATACATTGTTTTTCCACATTGGAGGGGGCAAAAATTCTGACGTTCCACATCATATACTGGCATGTGGCCAGGAGGGACAAGTCCCTGAAGAAGGACATCATACTTGGAAAGGTGGACAACACAGAAGAAGAAGACCCCAGATGAAATGGAATGCCATAACTGGAGCAATAGGAGAAGATGTGTTTGAGTCAGTGAGATTCACTCAGGATAGGACAGGGTTCAGAGCTGTTGGACATAGGGTTGCTGAGTTGTAGCCAATTTGACAGCACATATCAATCATAACAACCTTCATTCAAAGGCAAGCTTTCCTCCCATTGTCCCTCTTTGTCTATAGTGGCAGTCTAACTTCTAAGAAAGAGTTTATGCCTCCTTCATGATTTTTCCTTACTTCTTGAATTCACATCTAGCTTTTGAAAAATTACTTCACTTAGTTACATTAACGGTGTGGCCTCCTCATGTAAGACAAGAGTTGTCTTCCTTGTACTAATGCTTTCCTAAAAGTCTGCACAGGGCATTCCAGCTGATTTTTCATGACTCATTTTTTGGATTCCATGGGAGAAGGATGGGCAATTTCCTCCCGTGTGATTAACTGCCTCTAAAAATTCGCCAGTGTGTCAGCTATGTATGGATTCTGAGTCTACAGTGCATAGAACACAACAACAGAGAATCCCAAACCTGGAGGTCTGTCCCTGCAAAAAACAAGATAAACACATTATCTAATCAGCTGAATGTATAAAATATTAAGTAATTATATTATTTATTTGCTGATGAATTATCATGAAACTAATAAATCATTCTTTGTGCAAAATTCTGTTATTCAAACTACAGCCTTATTTCTGTAATCAAAGCCATCTTTCCCAACTACTAATTGTTTTTTGCTTCCAACTTGTACATTCTAGACAACAATTATTGTTAATGTATCTTGGTTGGTTTTTCAATCAATTTTATACTGCAAAAGTTGGTAGAAGTGATTAATTTCTTCATCTTTTTTTTAATGTCTGGTGTGTACATGTGCCCGTGGATAGTATCCTATCACTTATACCATTGTACTTCAGAATAGAACATGTAATGTTCTTTTTTTACTACGAATATGACACCATTCTTCCTCTATTTGTCATTCCTGGCTTAACAGGTCGTGTGATTGTGTGATTCAAAGTGGCCAATACAAGTTCATCTCAGCTCACTAATGTCTCAGTTTACAATTTGTAATATTCCTAGATTCATGCCTCCTATACCCCATGTTCCAATTATTAATGGATATTTGCAACAATTTCTAATTTTATTATCTTCCAACTTGGCAAGCTTTATGTCCAGCACTATACCTAACAATGTTTCTTTATTATTTAAAGGGTTTTCCAAGACAGTTATTCCAGAAGTGGATACCCAATTCTGCTCCTTAGTCTGTCTTAGTCTAAAAGTGCTGCTGAAACCTGTTCATTGTGGGTGATCCTTGTATTTTAAATACCAGTGGCATCGCTCCCAGAATTGCTGCCACTTGTAAGTCATCCTACTACAGCAATATGACAGACAAGTGCTGTGTGTATTAGAGCAAACTGCAAACAAAAAAGCAAACTCAAAATATAAAATAAGCAGCAATGCACAATTTGCCCCAATCCAATACAGCAAACTGACAGATAAGTACTCTACTAATTTAAAAAAAATCATGTAATATGTAATCCTGGGTGATTTTTTCCCCACCTGCATGTTTTAAGGATTCTATTGTTGGAACAGAATATAGTCATTGTTCCAAAAAGAAGTGGTTGACACTGAAATACTTTAGAAAGCAGCATATTATTGAGAGTTAATCGTGATGAAGGAACAACTCAACCTGCATTGAAGGCATTGGGATAAAATAGTGCCCCAGGAATAGATGGGGTACCAATTGACATGTTTCAACTGCAACTTAAAAATGAAGCCCTGAATGTGCTCACCAGTGTGTGCTGGGAAATTTGGAAGACTGTTACATGGCCCGCTGATTGGAAGAGTTGTTAACATTTCAAAGAAAGGTGATCCAAAAGAAAGCTCCTTAGAGTCAAGGATGCCTATGCTTCATCTCACATACTTTGGGCAAGTTGTTAGGAGATGCTATTCCTTGGAAAGAAACACCATGTTTGGAAAGGTGGAGGGACAGCAAAAGAGGGAAGGACCCTCAACAAGATGGATTGATTCAGTGACTGTAGCAATGGGTTCAAGTGTGCCGTGGGAAAGCGATAAGGATGACACACGATAGGACAGGGCTCAGATCTTTTGTTTATAGGGTCACTGTGATTCATACTCCACTCAATGGCACCTAGAAGTAGCAACATTATTGTCCTCAATTTGCTTTAACTCATTAAAACTCTGTACAACAACAGAACATTGCCTGGCCCTATTCAGATTTAAATTTGTTACTAATTTCAAATCATGGCAGTCAATATGTCAATCTATTTTGTTTGAGGTTCAATATCTTCCCTTTTTCTGACTTTCTCTATTATGAAGCATGATGTCCTTTTTTCAGGGAATGGTTATTCCTGATAATGTGTCCAGGGTGTGTGAGATGAAGTTTTGTCATTCTTTCTTCTAAAAACTATTCTAATGGTACTTCTTCCTTGAAAGAGAAAAGTGAGTTGTTCAACCAGCTTTTGTAACCATGTGAAATTGACCTGAATCTGTCACCCTTCAAGTTACAACTGATTTCAACCACTTAGTGAACCAACCAGATCCTTGGATTTAGAACTTGCCACCCTCTACAACCACACTAACCATTTTCCTAATGGTTCCAGTTTCTGTGAGATGTTGCAGTGAATTATGGAAACCAAAGACATAGAAGGGTTTGAGATGGCTGAAAGGAAGAGGTTTGACATGATAGAGAGGTACAGCAGTTTGGAAAGTTTGGGCATTTGGAACATTTTTAACTTTCATTTCATAAAACCAGTCCTGTACTAATATTTATAAAAGAAATTGTTTATATATCCACAGATCTAGAGCTAAGAGTCTTGGGGTCATGACTTGCTGACAGAGAAGGATATCTCTGGGGATTTAATCAGTAAAGCTAAAAGATCTTTATACTATTTTCCAGATCATGGCAAAAACAAGCTTCAGGGTCAAGAACATAGAAAAGCCTGCTGATAGGTCTGACTAATTTCTGGTCTGGAATTGTATTCTGTTATTTCCCTCATAAACTCCATAATCATGAGTATTGTCTGAGTTCCATGTGGTCATTTCAGGGACTTATGGAACCCAGAAGGGCAGTAGAGAGTGTTATGGGAGAAAGAGTTGGTGCTAGAATTGGTGGAAAGTTTGGTGAAATGCAAAGCTTCAACCTCACTGGAATCTGCCTTGAGTTGTTGATGTTTACAGTGATTTTCTCTCCAACATATGAAGCTAGAAGGTATGAGATGCTATCCTCACACTATTATAAAAAATAGTGGTGTTTCTTATAAAACAATGTGAACTTCATGGTACCAAATACTGTAAAAATCTGAGTTTCTGATTACTGCATGTTCACCTTGAGAACATAGGGGTGAATGTTCAAGTAGCAACATTAATGATAGGTATTACTGGGGATTTTCTTATGCCAAGGCTGGCTTTATTTCAAATTTTTCCTGATTACACACAAATCTTAGGAAGGCCATCTGGCAATTTCTCTGAATTTCTTACTGGGATGATGACAGAAAATAAGAACAGTGCCAATTTTCATAAAACACAAAGGAAAAATGTCTAGAATGCTGTGGCAGATTTTGACATCAGTGCCAAGAAACTCTACATAGATGTCAAGAAGGATATTATCACTGAATTTGATTTAACTATCAAGGGATATTAGACTCTGAGTTTAGAATTAAAGCAGGCTAATTGAAATCTGTGAATCATTACCATCATCAGATTTTTAAAAATTATCTGAAGTATATACTGACTTATAAAACAAACAAATTGGTATTTTAACATGTCCTTATTGTTATGTGCTGTTAACTTGACTACAGCTCATAAAGACCTTGTAAACAGAACATAAACATGTTCTAGCAGTTCAATAGCTGGATCATATAGGATTTCTATGTTCATTTCTTTTTAGAAAATGTCAAACTACCTTTCAGAATGTTTATACCATTTTACAATCTCACCAACAATGCATGAGAGTTCCAATTCTTCCACATCCTCTCCAAAATTTATTGCTTGCTGTCCTATTCTTTGCTATTGCTATTAAAACGAGGGAGAATACACCCCAAGGAAATTAGAACTACAACCTTAATGGAGGTATGTACCCCTATGTTCATGGCAGTACTATTCATAATAGCAAGAATATGGGACAGCCCAAAGGCTCATCAACAAATGAATGGATTAAGAGGTTGTGGTATATTCACACAATGGAACATTACCCAGCATTAAGAAGCAATGATTTAATGAAAGACTATGGGACATGGGAAAGCCTAGAGAGTATTATGCTGAGTCAACTAACTCATTTTCTTAAGGACAAATACTGCATTAGACCATTAATGCAAAAGTGTAAGTCTTTCTAAGTAATATGTGCATAAATACCCAGAAATGGGAAAGGGCAGAAATGGGGAGGAGCAGAAACCACTAGTATAATAGAGTTTATTGGGCAGATTTGAAGGTTGAAGGGAAGGATTGGGAAAGATTCAATGGATACTTGAAAGAATGGTTTAATAGTAAGTATAGATCAATAGTAATTGATTCCATAGGACACAGTATATATGAATGATTGTATGAAAAACAATACAAATGAGGGATTGTATAGAGCATAGTGTATATGAATGAAATACAATGTAAATGAATTATTGTATGAAAACTAAATTTAAAAATTGGACAAATAAAAAAAATACTGAAGATACCCTAACCTGCACCATCCCCACAATCTCTGCCATGCTCAGTCCATTATTGTTGTCTGTGGGTCATTTTATCTCATTGAGGGTCTTCTTTTCTTTAGTAACCCTCTACTATTCCTAACATGTTCTTGTTTTTCCATGGATTGATGCCTCCTAACAACACGCTGAACATGAGATGAGAGTTTACCATCTGTGCCTTTAGAGAGCACCTTGGTTGCTTCCTTCAAGACATATCTGCATGTTCAATACTCTTTACTAACACCTCAATTCAAAGGCATTGCTTTTTTGCTGTTCTTTTTTTTTATCTTAAAAAACTACTGAAAATATTATGACTTGTGTGGTCTCATAGGTTTATTGTTCTGAATGGTTTTCTTAGCAACCAACTTTGATTTTTACCAAAGAAATACAGTGTCCATAAATAAACATTGAAATCACCAATATTGTCAATTATTTAATCTCTCTTGGATCCACAACCAACGTATTTGTTAAGAACAGTCCAGAAATAAAAAACAGTATCACATTGGGAAAATCTGCTATCAAGAACTTTGCCAAAGTTATAAGAAGCAAAAATGTCAGTTTACCAAGGGGTGCCTTATACAGTCTATGGTCTTTTCAATTATTTATTATACATCTGAACATTGGAAAATGAATATGAATGATAAAAGAATTGGTTCTTTTGATCTGTGGTGTTGGAGAAAAAATACTGAATATCCCGTGGATTGTTCAAAGAATAAACAACAATTAGTATATCTTGGAGAAAGTGCAGCCAGGGTGTTCCTTAGAGGGAAGGATGGTGAAATTTTGCCTCACATACATGAGGCATGATATTAGGAGGGAATAGACCTTGGAAAAATACTTCATGTTTGCTAAGGTGGAGGGTCAGCCAAAGAGATGAAGATTCTCATCAAGATGGATTGACATGATGTCACTGTAAAAATAAGCTCAAGAATATTGGAGATTATGAAGATGAAACAGGACAGGGTGGGCTATAAATCTATTCATGGGTGACAGGGAATAGCAAAGGAAACACTGACAAAGGAGATAACAGAACTGGTTTTGACAAAGACTATGGCAGTATAACAATGGAAACTGATCCTCAAGGAATGCGGTTATATGATAATAAAAACAGACTCTCAAGGAATGTGGCAAAACAACAGACTCAAGGACAAGATAAACAGGATGATCAAAGTCACCATATGTCCATTAGAGAAGAAATGCACTAATCAGCTGTTTAAACCCCACTCCATGCTTATATATATATATATATATATATATATATATATATATATATATATATATATATCCTTTTGTAAGATAAAAACAGGGTTAGACCATCCTGACCCATTCATAGTCTGTTATGAACATCTAATAAACCTAAGTTTCTTTCTCTTGCTCTCAATTGGTATTGATGTCTTTCTTGTATTTATTTCCAAGTCAGAACTTTCTAGTTCTTACTCAAAGAGGTCCCTGGACCTCTTTTGGAAATCATCTCCTTGACAATGGGCAACTTGATGGCACTTAACAATAACAACAACATTATAATATCCTTATCTCAATTTTATATTAGTGTAATGTTGTTATTTTTCTTTGCCAAAGAGTCAGAACTGACCCACAGTTGACTCTCTAGTTGGTTTTCAGAGGCAGTTAATTGCACACGAGGATATTTCCCATACTTCTTCTGTGGAGTGACTGATGTATGTGAACCATGTGCTTTTGGGATTGTAGCTCAGCTTCTTACCACTAAGATGTATTCAGTCCTCAAAGTGCTTGAATTGTATGTTGCTGTTGTGTTGTTGATTGTTTTCAAGTGGAGTACAACTCCTAGTGACCCTATGAACAAAAGGGCTGAAGCCCCTCTACAACTATAGACATTTATCAAAGTTCATAGAGTTTCCGAGGCATGTTTAGGAAGTGGATGCCACTACTGCTTCCAACTTGAATTGTATAGAAGTGAAAATATATCTTTAAATCTTTTCATAATCTCCATCAGTAATTGGACTTTAAAATTCTGTGTGTGTGTGTGTGTATTCTGGTAGTTTAGAGGTAAGGTATGATACTGCCAACTCGAAGGCATGTGTTTCAAATCCACCAAGTGGGCAATATCTTTCCTTTGATTTACTGCTTCTAAAATTTTCCAGAAGGTCAGCTATGGATTAGTTCTGAATGGAGAACAACAATATTGCTATTATAGGAATGGTGGTAAAAGAAGAGAGAAATAATGTACAGAGCATTGAAACAGATGAGGGAAAGAACTGCTTAAAAGGAATATATGAATAGGTATTATTTGCATGACAAGAGTCCAGAATAAGAGCTGCATAGTAAAGTAGATGGGGAGAGGGGTTATATAACAATGATTTTTTTTTCCAAAGAGAAAAGTGAACTGGGGGGATGAGCAGGGAGGAAAATGGGCAACAATGAATGAATGAGCATCCAAGTTCTCTAAAAACCTTTATTAAAATCTCAATTTAAAAAAAAAGGTGGATTATTGAATTCTATCTTTATTTTCTCATTTATATAGCTCTCTTTGGGTTTCTTCTAGTAATGTTTTACAGTTTTCTTTGTAAAAGTCTCTTCTATCTCTGATCAGACTTATTTTTAAATATTTTATCTTATGACTGATTCTTATCAATAGCATTTCACCTTATTTCCTTCTCAGAACTCTTTTTGTTATTATAAAAATATCCAACTGATTTTAGTATATTGCTCTTTGGTCCATCTCTTCACAATTTGGCAATTAAAGTCACTATTTTTCTTAGTGTATTTGAGATATGTGTGTGTGTGTGTGTGTGTGTGTGTGTGTATGTGTGTGTGTGTCTGTATAATATAAATAAAATCATAACATCTACAATTAGAAACAGTTTTACTTCCTTTGCCAATTTGTGTGTCTGTTGTTTCCTTTTCTTACCTTATTGCTCTGGCTAGGGTCTTCAATGCAATATTAAGCTAGGAGTGGTAACAAAGAACAGAAAAAATTCTTTCAATCTCTCTCCATAAAAAACAATGTTGACCACAGTTTTGAGTATATACAGTTATGCTTTTAACTAATTGAGGAATTTTCCTTCAATTCCTATTGTATTGAGTGGAGTTTTGGTTGTGTGTGTTTTTGTTTGTTTGTTTTTAATTAATTTTGATGAAAGTTTACAGAGACTTAGGGTTTCCAGTCATTCATTATTGCACAGAAAAATTCTTTCATTGTTATGCATTCCCTCCCTACAAGTCCACTCCACTGTGCAGCCTTCATTCTGGACTCCTGTCATGACAATACTACGGAATCATATATCCCTTTTAAACAGTTCTTTCTCTCATCTGTTTTAATGCTGTATACATCATTCCTCCCTTCCTTCTCTGCCATCTCTCAACCCTGATGTCAGGCCCATTTTACAACAGTGAGAATCTTTGTTTTCTTGACATTGAGCCTCAATCCATATCGAAGGCTGCAGTCCTTGACCTTCTGCAGCAAGCACCTCAGTTCCTCCTCAGTATTAGCAAGCAGAATTGTGTCATCTGCATAATGCAGATTGCTGATGAATATACCTCTAATCCTGATGCCACATTTCTCCTCATAGAACCCAGCATCCCAGATAATCTGCTCCTCATATAGATTGTAAAGATACGGAGATAGGACACATCCTTGGTGCGCACAATTCCCAATTGTTTAAATTTACAGATGTAGACTTGAATGTCCTCACCAGTCTATGCCAGGAAATGTGAAGGACAGCTGTCTTGCCAATGAGTTAGAAGAGGTTCATATTTATTCCAATTTCCAAGAAAAGTGAAAGAATGTGGAAACTATTGAATAATATAATTAATATCACCTGCAAGCAAAATACGGAATATCATTAAAAAATGTCTAGAACATTACATGAGTAGGGAATTGCTAGAAGTTCAAGCAGGATTTAGAAGAGGCCTTCACAACAGGGATATCATTGCTGCTGTCATATGGATTGTGGCTGAAAGTTAAGAATACTTTCAGAAGAAATGTCTATTTGTTTTTTATTGAATATTTAAAGGCGTTTGACTGTGTGGATCGCAACAAGTAGTGACTGATATTGTGAACAATGGGAGTCCATGAGCACTTGGTTGTGCTCATGCGGAACCCATACCTGGACCAGGAGGCTATTGTGTGAACAGAACAGGGAAACACTGCATGGCTTAACATTAAGAAGGGAGTGTGGCAGGGTTGTGTTTTCTCTCCATATCTCTTTAATCTGTATGCTGAGAATATTATTCAAGAACCTGGGCTCTATGAAGAGGAGTATAGCATCAGGATTGGAGGGAGATTCATCGTTATGCAGATGTTATTCAGCGCTATGCAGATGACACAAACTTGCTTGCTGAGATTGAGGATGACTTGTTACAGAAGATGAAAGAATGCAGCCTCCTTTATGGATTGCATCACAATGTCAAGAAGACAAAGATTCTTAGCACTGGACCAATAGGCAACATCATGATGGATGGAAAAGAGATTGAAACTGTCAACAGTTTCATCTTGCTTGCACCCACAATCAATACTTTATGTGCCAGTAGTCAGGAAATCAAGAGACATATTAAACCAGGAAAAGTCTGCAGGAAGTGATGTCGATAAACTATTGGGGATCAATGACATCAGTTAGAGGTCAAAGGTGTGTCTAATTCAGGCTATGGTTTTTCTGATCACTTGCTGTGCCTATGAGAGCTAGACAATGAATAAAAATGACAGAAAAATAGAGGATTTTGAAGTGTGATGTTGAAGAAGAACACTGAACATCCCATGAATGGCCAAAAGAACACAGATATGTCTTGGAGCAGATTCTGCTGGGTGATCTTTGGAGGCTTCACCTCACATACTTTGGGAATGTTGCTAGGAGGTGTTATTCCTTGAGGAAGCACATGATGCTAGGAAGGGTTGACAGTCAACAAAAGAGAGAAAGACCATTGACCAGGTGGATTGACACCATTACAGCATCAATGTGCTTTTGTGTCAGGAAGTGTGAGGATGACACAGATCTTTTGTCCATAGGGTTACTTTGAGTCATACTTGACTCGACAGCATCTAACAACAACAATAACAACAAAATATCTCAAGAACCTGTGTTATGCAGATGACACAACTTTGCTTGCTGAAACTGAGGAGGACCTGAAGCACTTGTTGCAGAAAGTCAAAGACTACAGTCTTCAATATGGATTGAAGCTCAACATCAAGAAAACAAAAATTCTCACCAGTGGGTCAATTAGTAGCACTATCATAGACAAAGAAGAGATTGTTAACAATTTCAGCTTTCTTGACTCCACAATCAACACTTTTGGTACCAGCATCCAGGAAATAAAAACTACAAATTGCATTGGGAAAAATAGGCTATCAGGAGTCTCTCCAGAGTACAGAAGGGTATGTCAGTCTAGAGACAAAGGTGCAGCTGACTCAGGCCATGGTTGTCGCAATTACTTGCTATGTATCAGAGAACTGGACAATGACTAAGGACGACGGAAGAAGAATTGATTCCTTTGAGTTGTGGTGATGGATAATACAGACTATATCATGGACTGCTAGAGAACAAAGAGGTCCATCCTAGAGAAGGTGAAACCAGGGTGTCCCTTGGAAGCAAGAAGTTTGAAGCTCTGTATGACATACTTGAGGTAATTTGCAAGGAGGGACTAGTCCTTTGGAAGTGACCTAATGCTTCAAACGACTGAAGGACAACATTAGAGAAAAAGACCCTGGTTGACAAAGACAGATTGACTCGGTGACTGGGTTAATTGGGATGGGTGTGTCAGAGATGATGAAATTGGCTAAGGACAGAGCAGGGTTGAGAGCTGTTATGCATAGTGTCGCCATGAATCAGAGTAGACACAACAGGACATAAAATGTATGGTTGTTGGGGAGTTCTGGTGGCCTAGTGGCAAGAAGCTGCACTGCAATCTATGAGGCGCACGGTTCAAATCCACCAGATGCTCTGCCGGGCAAGGAGGGACAACCCCCTCCTGTACCAGTCAGATCTGATTTGACGGTACACTCAAATAATAAAATTTAAAAAAAAATAAAAAAATGTATGGTTGTTGTTGCTGTTGTTGTTATGTGCAATCGAGTTGCTTGCAACTCATTGCATCCCTATGTACAACATCCCTGAACCCTGCTCTATCCTGTGCCAAACTTATTGTCTCCGACACACCTATCCTTATTACCCTAGTCACTGAAACAACTCATCTCCTCAAAGTTTTTCTATTCTTGTGCTGTCTTTCAACCCTTCTAAGCATGATGTCCATCTCCAAGGACTGGTCCCTCCTTGCAACATGCCCACAGTATGTCAGACGAAGCCTCAGAATCCTTGTCTCCAATGAGCAGCTGGTTTTACCCTTTCTAAGATAAATATGTTTATTCTCCTGGCAGTCCATGGTTTATTCAATGCTTGTCTCCAGTATCACATCTCAAATGCATCAGGCTTCTTTCTAGAATCTCTAGTCATTCATTGCCCAGCTTTCTGATGCATAGCAAATAATTGTTAAGACTAGGGCTTGGATCAGTTACACCTTATTCTCTAGAATGACATTGTTGTTCTTCAGTACTTTACAGTCTACTTTGACAGCAGACTTTCCCAATGCAATTCATCTTTTTATTTCCTGGCTGCTGGTACCAATAGTGTTGATAGTGGAGCCAAGCATTATATATAATTATATTATGTATACATATTATATTAATTATATTAATATTGAATGTGGCTGACTCTGAGAAGAATGGGAATCTTAGAACATTTAATCGTGCTAAGGCAAAACCTATATTTGGACCAAGAGGCAGTCGTCAGAACAGAGCAGGGTGTACATCAGAGATGTGTCCTATCTCCATGCCTTTTCAACCTGTAAACCGAGCAAATTATCCGAGGGTTGGGCTCTATGAGGAGAAGTGCAGCGTCAGGATTGGTGGAAGATATATTAACAATCTGCGTTATGCAGATGACACGACCCTGCTT
>NW_006400319.1:134704-141440 GCF_000299155.1 Elephantulus edwardii
CAGGAGGGGAAAATCCTCTATGAGATGGATTTATTCGGTGACTGGGGTAATCGGGATGGGTGTGTCAGAGGCAGTGCAGTTGGCGCAGGATAGAGCAGGGTTTAGGGCTGTTGTGCATAGGATCACTATGAGCCACAAATGACTCGACGGCACATAACAAAAACAAGAACAAGAAAGTAGCAATAATTTTACAGTAGAGTTCTAGAAAATATTTCAACAATAAGCACCTAATTAACATAGTCTTCTCCAGATTATAGAAGTATAGACAATGCTTGTTGTTATTGTTATGTGCCATTGAGTCTCTTGTAACTCAAAGCAACCCTATGTACAACAGCTCTGAACCCTGCTCTGTCCTAAGCCAACTTTATCATCTTTGACACATCTATTTACATTACCCTAGTCACTGAGTCAAGCCATCTCACCGAGCGTATTCCTCTCTTGCTCTGTCTCTCCACTCTCCCAAGAATGATGTCCCTGTCCAAGAACTGGTTCCTCCTTGCAACATGTTCAAAATAAGTCAGGCGAAGCTTCAGGATCCTTGCTTCCAAGAATCAGACTGATTTCACCCTCTCTAGGAAGAACCTGTTTGTTTCTTCTATTATTCCATGGTGTATATTCAATATTCTTCTCCCGCACCATAGCTCAAAAGCATTAACTCTCCTTATATCATCTCTAGTCATTGTCCAGCTTTCTGATGCCTAGCAAGTAATTATGAAGACCATGGTCTGAACCAAGCTCTCCTTGTTCTAGACTGACATTGTTGATCTTCCGTGCTCTGGAGAGGTCCATGACAGCAAATTTTCCCAATACTATTAATATTCTGATTTCTTAGCTGCTGGTACCAAGAGTGTTAATTGTGGAGTCAAGCAAACTAAAACTAATAACAATTTCAATCTCTTCACTGTCTATCATGATGCTGCCAATCAGCCCAGTGGTGAAAAACTTTGTTTTCTTGATGTTGAGATTCAGTCCATATTGAAGGCTGCCGTCCTTGACCTTCTGTAGCTAATGCCTCATGTCCTTCCTCAATCTCAGCAAGCAATGTCATATTATCTGCATATTGCAAGTTGTTGATGAGTCTCCAATTCTGATACCACATTTCTCTTCTAGAGCCTAGCCTCCCAGATTATCTGTTCTTCATATTCATTGAAAAGACAAGTAGATAGGGATAGGACCCATCCCTTGTGTACACCTTTTTTTTTATTTTGAACCATACAGTGTTTTCTTTCTGTGTTCTGATGACTGCCTCTTGGTTCAAGCATAAGCTTTGCATAAGCACAATTCATTTTATGAAGCTTCTATTATTCTGATAACAAAAATCAGTTAAAGACTTTGAAATAAAAGAAATCTCTCAGAGAATATCTTTCATTCATTTAGATGGAATTTTCTTAGCAAAATATTAATATAGAGAATGAAACAATATTTGATAATCAGTACAATGCTAAAGATGTAGAACAACATATGATCCTATAAATTGATTCAAAAAAAGCATTTCATAATATTCAGCATCTATTCATAATGAGAACACTAAAAATAGTAATATAAAAATGATTTTTAATTAGGTAAAATGAATCCCTTACATAGAAAAAGCATATGGTGTATCTTACACATTTACAAAGTATTAGTTGTTTTGTGTTTATCACTGAGAACACACAGCAAAACATACACAAATTTAATGTCTCCTATAGAATTAATTATTTCTTCAGCAAAGAATAAATTATTTGTTGTTGTTGTTGCTGCTGTTATGTGCCATTAAGTCATCTGTGACCCATAGCGATGCTATGTAGAGCAGCTCTGAAGTCTGCACTGCCCTGAGCTGGTCTCATTGAGTGTGACACACCTACCCCCATTGTCTCAGTTACTGTGTCAATCCATTTCCTCTGGAGTTTTCCTCTTCTATGCCATCCCTCCACCCTTCTAAACATGATGTCCTTGTCCAAAGTCCAGTCTCTCCTGACCACATGTCCCATGAAATCAAATCCAGCTTATAGAAAGACCAACTACAACAGAACAAAACCCTGTTCTATACTGCGCCATCCAACAAATCTCTAAGATAATCATGGTTGCCGTCAGTGTCAGTTCATCTCACTGAAAATCTTCCCTTTGCCTGATACTTACCTTTTCCAAACACAATGTCTTTTACCAGAAATTGGTTCATCATGGTTGTTGTTGTTGTGTGCCGTTGAGTTGCTTGTGACTCATAGTAACCCTATGTACAACAGCCCTAAACTCTGCTCTGTCCTGTGCCAATAGCACTGTTTCTGACACTCCCATCCAAAATGTCCCAGTCACTGAATCAATCCACGTCCTAGAGGGCCTTCCCCTCCTGTGCTGTCCCTCCACCCTCCCAAGCATGATGTCCTTCTTCAAGGACCGGTTTCTCCTAACAACATGTCCAAAGTATGTCAGACGAAGCCTCAGAATCCTTGCCTCCAAGGAGCAGCCCGCTTTAACCCTCTCCAGTTTGAATCTGTTTTCTTACCAGTCCATGGTATCCTCAATACTCTTCTCCAACACCACAGCTCAAAGGCATCAATTCTCCTTCGATCCTCCTTGGTCATTGTCCAACTCTCTGATGCATAACAAGTGATTGCAAAGAGGCAGTCGTCAGAACAGAGCAAGGAAACACTGTATGGTTCAAAATGGGGAAGGGCGTATGCCAGGGATGTGTCCTGTCTCCATACCTTTTCAACCTGTATGCACAACATATCATCCCGGATGCTGACTCTATGAGGAGAAATGCAGCATCAGGATTGCTGGAAGATCTAGCAACAATTTGCATTATGCAGATGACACAACCCTGCTTGCTGAAACTGAGGAGGACCTGAAGTGCTTGCTGAAGAGGGTAAAGGATTGCAGCCTTGAATATGGATTGAGGCTCAATGTCAAAAAGACACAGATTCTCACCACTGGACCAATTGGCAGCATCAGGATGGATGGTGAAGAGATAGCGATTGTTCACAGCTTTAGTTTGCTTGTCTCCACAGTCAACACTATTGGCACCAGCAGCCAGGAAATTAAAAGACGTATTGTGATGGGAAAGTCTGTTGTTAGGGACTTCTCTAAAGTACTGAAGAGAAATGGTGTGTCTCTGGAGGCTAAGGTGCATCTGATACAGGTCACGGTCTTTGCAATCACTTGTTCATCATGGTAACATGTCCAAAATCTCTCCACCATTGCTTCTCAAGTTTGTTTGTTTGTTTTAAATTTTCTGCTCAGTTCTCTTATTTTACCATTTCTTCCATTCACTTTAGCTCTAAGTCTCCTCTGACATCAATATTTGTTTTTTTTATTATTCGCCTGTCTTTTAAATGACCTTCTACTTCTTCATATTGATGTACCATCCCAAAATTCCTCCTCATTAGTAATAAATGCATTAAATCTACTCTTGTTCTCTAAGTTAAAAAGCTATATACTCAAGATTATATTTTTAGATCACATTGGCTTGTTTTCATTTACTTTAAATTCCGTTTGGGTTGATTGTTGTTTTGTACCATAAAGTCAGAACCAACCCACAGCTGACCCTCTAAGTTTTCAGAGGTGGCATGAGAGAAGATTGTCCTTCCTTCTCCCTTGGAGCAGTTGGTGGCCCCGGATCACACGCCTTCCGGATTGCAGTACGGCTTCTTGCCACTAGGCTATCAGAGCTCCCTCAGTTTGGGCCTGTTGTTGTTGTTGTTGTTATGTGCCATTGAGTAGACTGCAAATCAAAGAGACTCTATATATAACTATGTACAACAACTCTGAATCCTGCCCTATCCTAAGCCAGTCTCACTGACTCCGACCCACCTTCCCTATTATTCCAGCTACTCTATCAACCTCATCTGGGGTCTTCCTCTCTTGTGCTGTCTCTCCACTCTTCCAAACATGACATCCTTCTCCACAGACTAATCCTTCCTGGACATTTAATCAAAGTATATGAAACAGAGCTTAAAAACCTTAGCCTCTAAGGAGAGACTTGGTTTCACCATCTCCAAGATAGACGTATTTGTTTTCTTGGCAGCCAGTGGTATGTTCCAGAGTCTTTTACAACATCACAATTGAAAGGCATCAATTCTTCTGTCATCTTTGTCATTGTCCAGCTCTCTGATGCGTGTGACAAATTTATCCATTGTGAGTTGCTGGATTTGTTCTAGTGATATTGGGCTTCTACATTAGCTCTTCCCACAGATGCGGTGGATTTGAAGGAGCATGGTGGTGGGAGTGCAGGAATCGTGGCAAGCTTTTGGAGTCAACTGCTTTTCCGGGGCGGTGTTTGACATGCAGGTTTGCTCTGTCCCTGGAGTGAGGTTAGCCAGCCTGGGCCTAGGGTTTGAACCAGGAGGAGGCCTTAAGTCCAAGGCAGCTGGGAAAGAAGTGGCCACGTTGTTCCTGGTTTGGCTGACTCCTCCAAGGCTCTTGGGAAGCTCTCCTTGCCAGAAGGAAGGAGCATGGTGGTGGGAGTGCAGGAATTGTGGCAAGCTTTTGGAGTCGACTGCTTTTCCGGGACTGTGCTTGACGTGCAGGTTTGCTCTATCCCTGGAGTGAGGCTAGCCAGCCTGGGGCTAGGGTTTGAACCAGGAGGCGGCCTTAAGCCCAAAGGGGCCTCAGGCCTATGGCCCTTGGGCCAGGTTCAAATTGTCTTCCTGTCAAACATTCTTCTAGGTGGTATAGCACTGGCCTGTGCGTTGCTGTGCAGCGGTAACTCGTGGTTGCTATGATGCTGAAGACTGTGACAATTATGTGCCAGTCGTGGTAATGGGCACCCATGGTGGACAGTGTTGGCTGGAGCTTCCTGACTAAATCAAGCCTGGAAACAGGAGCGGCATCCACTTCCGAAATGGTTTGCCTCCAGAAACTCTATGTACGAACAGTGCTCAGGCCGTTTGTTCATAGGGTCGCTATGAGTCGTCTACGACTCGACGGCATTAAACAACAACAATTCCATTTAGTGAGGTCCAAGTGTAGTAATTGCCACTTATGTTTCTTTCTAGTTGTCAGCAATTTAATTTATGTGGATTCACAATCAACATCTGCAATTTTGGCAGTCAAGACATCAGACGATGTATTGCATTGGGGAAATTTACTGCAAAGAACTTCACCAAAGTTATAAGCAAGGATGACATTTGAAAGACAAGGTGTAACTTATGTAAGTCATGGTATTTCCCATTGATTCCTATGCATCTACAAGTTGGATAATGAATATGGATGACCGAAAAATTAATGATTCTTTTAAACTGTGGTGTTAACTAAAAATAATGAATATCCCCATGGACTGCCAAAAAGTACAAACAAATCTGTCTTGGTGGAAATGCAGCCAGGGCAAAGGAGAAACTTTGATTATGTACTTTAGGCATAAAAAAGACGTTATGCTGGGAAAGGTAGAATGCCAGGGCCTCCAAGATTTCTGACTAGATAGCAATACATTTGAGTTTTTGTAATACAAAAGATAAAGTCTCATCTTCCCATGGATATACTAAAACTAGTTGCTCACACGTGTTTTTATCATCTCTGATACAAATGCCAAAGTTGGCATTATTGATAAGCATTATAGATGTAGATATGGAAATAGAGATAAAATTGAAAGGTGAAACTTTCAGGGAGTTTTGTAATTATTTCACCAGTTTTGAGAGAAACAGAAAAATTGTGTTTTTTAGGGTTTTCGTTTTTTGTAACCCAGCTAGATGTTTTGGCTAGGAAGATGAGTGGCACTATGCTGATGAAACAGGCCCTGGTCTTACATGTCTCTCACTTAAAGATGAGATCTTTTCAAATAATAAGGCTATGTGTAAATGAGAAAGAGATTTTTATAGAGGGATGAATATAGAAAACTTATAGAGGTATCTCAGGCCAAGAAGGAAAATACAATCTATACACCAGTTCTACAGGACACATCACCCTCCCTTCAGGGACATTACCACTAAACTTAGGAGATACTGGCACAACAGTTGACGTGCCTGGAAGCACAGAAGCCAAGAAAGATTCAGATACAAGCTGTCAGATCAAGGGTTGGACAATAGAAGATAAATGCTGAAGGGATTCAGTAGAAGTGAAGAGGTATCCTGGTGGAGAGTGGAGCTGGAAAATCAGTGGGTCAAGACACTGGGCCAAGGACAGGGACAACACTGTAACTAATGGTTAACTCCACAATGAGGGATTTAACATTCACTACTCTATAAATTGCTTATCAGATACTCCTATAAATCTAAACATTCAGATTAAGACAGACTAGGAAGAAGGATTGGCCATCCACTTCTGAAATAGCAGGCCTCAGTAAACACTATGTAAAAAAGAACACACGTAGACTAACAGAAAGGGCAACCTAGGTAGAACTTTCAAGTATGGAAACACAAAGGAAGAGGAACAGTTGTAAGCAGACACCAGCGATTGGAACACAGAATGTGAGAATGATGAATGTAGGAAAATTAGATATTCTTAAGAAAGAAATGGAACACAAAAATATTGACATACTAGGCATTGGAGAGATGAGATGTACCAGCGTGGGGCATTTTGAGTCAGATGATCATATGATATACTGCTCCAGAGATGAAAAAGTGAGAAAAAATGGCATTGCCTTCATGGTTAAAAAAAGTAATTTCTGGATCTGTCTTGAAGTACAACATTGTGAGTGACAGGATAATATCCATACACTTACAAAAAAATCCAGTGAATACCACTATCATTCAGATATATGCACCAACAACCAGAGCCAAAGAAGAAGAAATAGATGATTTCTACCAACTTTTACAGTTGGAGA
>NW_006400319.1:141540-142090 GCF_000299155.1 Elephantulus edwardii
CTTCAGAAGGGAAAGGGAAGAAGGGTGTTGGAAGTGGAAATCATTCGCAAAGCACAAATTAGTAGGGAAGGGTGGGGTGGAGAAATATGTAAGTATGACAGGGACTTTAGGAGTCAAGGAAGTAAATCTAACAGATAATAAGTAATTAATTATATAAATAATAATGTATAGGTATTGTATGAAAAAGAAAATGTACATGAATGATGCAATACATATAAATAATTTTATAAAAGTGAAAATGGTATAAATTTTTAGAAAGGAAAATATAAGAAAATACTGTACACAGTCTATATGTATAGATTAAATAGACTAATACTTTAGAAATCTTCTACAATTCATTCGATATGAATAAATAACATTAATACTCCTACCCAAATTCTTATTAAAATATAGAATTTAACAATTCTCAAGAAAGCATCTCAGGAACAGGTTTGAGACCTTGAACACTAACGAATGAAGACCAGATGAGTTGTGGGAGGATGTTAAAGGTATCATCCAGGAAGAGTGCAAACGGTCATTACAAAGACAGAAGAGGAAGAAAAGACCAAAA
>NW_006400319.1:144515-170922 GCF_000299155.1 Elephantulus edwardii
TGGAAAGAATATACTGAGTCACTGTATCAAAAGGAATTGGCAGACACAGAAGAATTTAATGAAATAATATATGAGCAAGAGCCTATGGTGATGAAAGAAGGAGTTCAAGCTGTTTTGAAGGAAATAGCAAAAAAACAAAACCCCAGGCATACAAATTAATGTATTTCAGATAACAGATGCTGCCCTGGATGTGCTCACCATTTGTGCCAAGGAATCTGGAAAACAACCATTTGGCCAACTGACTGGAAAAGATCTATATTTGTTCCCATTCCAAAGAAAGGCGACCCAACAGAGTGTGGAAACTATAGAAAAATATCATTGATTTCACATGCAAGCAAGTTTCTACTAAAGATTATCCAAAAACGACTGGAACAGCACATCAGCAGAGAATTGCCAGAAGTCCAGACTGGGTTCAGAAGAGGTCGTGGTACTAGGGATGCTGTAGCTGATGTTAGATGGATCTTAGCTGAAAGCAGGGAATACCAGAAGAATGTATATCTGTGCTTCATTGACTATGTAAAGGCATTTGACTGTGTTAATCATCACTGTGGCTGACTCTGAGAAGAATGGGAATCCCAGAACTCTTGATCGTGCTAATGCGAAACCTATTCTTGGACCGACTCGACGGCACATAACAACATACTTGGACCAAGAGACAGTTGTCAGAACAGATCAAGGAAAAACTGCGTGGTTCAAAATTGGAAAGGGTATACGCCAGGGATGTGTCCTGTCTCCATACCTTTTCAACCTGTATGCAAAAGAGATTATCCAGGAGGCTGGGCTCTATGAGAAGTGTGGCATCAGGATTAGTGGAAGATCTATTAACAATCTGTGTTACGCAGATGACACAGCCCTGCTTGCTGAAACTGAGGAGGACGTGATGCATTTGCTGCAGAGGGTCAAGGACTGCTGCCTTCAGTATGGATTGAGGCTCAATGTCAAGAAGATAAAGATTCTCACACTGGACCAATTGGCAGCATCAGGATGGATGGTGAAGAGATTGAGATTGTTCACAGTTTTAGTTGCTTGGCTCCACAGTCAACACTCTTGGCAGCAGCAGCCAGGAAATTAAAAAATGTATTGTGATGGGAAAGTGTGCTGTTAGGGACTTCTCCAGGGTACTGAAGAGCAATGGTGTCACTCTGGAGACTAAGGTGCATCTGATACAGGTGATGGTCTTTGCAATCACTTGTTATGCATCAGACAGTTGGACAATGACTAGGAAGGATAGAAGGATAATTGATGCCTTTGAGTTGTGGTGTTGGAGAAGAGTGTTGAATATACCTTGGACTGCCAAGAAAACAAACAGATTCATCCTGGAGAGGGTTAAGCCAGGCTACTCCTTGGAGGCAAGGACTCTGGGGCTTTGTCTGACATACTTTGGACATGTTGTAAGGAGGGACAGTTCCTTCGAGAGGAACATCGTGCTTGGGAGGGTGGAGGGACAGCGCAGGAGGGGAAGACCCTCTATGAGGTGGATTGATTCAGTGACTGGGGTAATCGGGATGGGTGTGCTGAAGACAGTGAGATTGGCACAGGACAGAGCAGTGTTTAGGGCTGTTGTACATAGGGTTGATATGAGTCACAAGCGACTCTATGTCACATAACAACAACAACAACATAGAGGTATTATCTAAGATGGCATTTGAACTCAGGTCAAGATCAATATGCAAGCAAGTAGCATTTTCTGCCAAAGAAAGCAAACGAGCAAACAAAATCTGTATATTTTCTCTAAAGCAAAACTAAGGATGTATTTCCTGGAAAAACTTTCAGTTAGGGCATAGCTACTAAATCTTTTGTTCAAAAGACTGAGTTTGGTGGATCTATTTAAACATCACAGCAGGAAAAAACAGAGACATTATAAAAGGAAGGGTATCTTTCTTTCTTCTGGAATTCCACTGGTGGTAAATGAAGAAACAGAATGACTTGATTAAAAACATCTAACAAATAAATAATTTAAAAGAAAATGAAAACACAGTCCAAGAAGAGCCCCACAAACCTGTTTGAGAAAACCATAGCAGGCACAGAGGTATCTATTTTAAAATGGGGAATCACCATCTCCAGTCTTAAAGACAGACTAATGACCTCTTACGTTTCATAATACACCAGAATAAAACCAAGAGAAAACAAACATTTCTCTCAGTAATATCTCATGCAATTTATAGTCTCTGAAAATGTTCTGGAGCTATGAGTCAGTTCCTGAGACACACAACAATAATCTTTTTTCATCTAGAAGGACAGCTGAAAGAGACTTACCAAAAAGAATTGGTTGATGCTTGTGGCGTGCTTCTCCACCCTACAATCTACAGCTGAGAATAATTCTTTATATGTATGAAAGTATATATGTATGTATGTATGTACATACATATATGTGTACATATATATAAATACACACAAACATATATCGAAAATGGCCTTTTCTGTGAAAACTCAAACAACTGGACTCATCAATGTTTAGTGGGAAATGACTCATAGCTGTCCCTCATTAGGGGGCTTTCAGAGGCTATAATCAAATAGGAAAAGATTCCCCGCCTTTATCATGAGAAACAGCTGGTAGATTCAAACCACCTGCCTTTAAGCTGGCCGTGGAAGTCTTTAACCACTAGGTCACCAATATTCCCTCTTTAGTGAATAGTGAGCACAGTCTTCATTGTTTCAAATTTTAACTGAGTCACTGCAAAGTTTGCTCAAAATCACAGCTATACCTCTTCTCTTGCTTTTATTTCTTTTTTCTATAATGTGCTGAATCAAAGTCTTTCCCCTTTAGTTCAGATCAAGAAAGGTTTCATTTAACCAGAACAAGCAGTCTGCAGGTGTTCCCTTTTGTTGATCTTTAACTTTCCTAACAATTCCTGAGAACAATCCATGAAATAGCATTGAGGTGCCATACACATGCAACGGTAGGAAGAGTGACCCCAACCATGAAAATGTCATAGTCCATGTTTCATGAACTTCATCTTGAAAGAAAAAAACTTGAAGTACATTTTCTATAATGACAAAATGCTGACCAAATATCTTGGAAGAGGAACACTCACAGAGCATTTCCTGTGATGACTTACTATTTAAAAAGAACAAAATTAGTACATGCATGTTGTTGTTGTTGTGACTCATAGCAACCAAATGTACGTTAGCTCTGAAAGTTGCCCTAGCCTGAGCCAATCTCATAATCTCTGATAGATATAATCCCATTTCTCTAGTCACTGAATTACTCCATCTTATCTTGGGTCTTTCTCTCCTGAGCTGTCTCTCTCCAAGGACTGGTCGCTCCTGGCCACATGCCCAAAGTATGTGCAAGAGAGCCTCAAAATCATTGCCTCCAGGAAGCATACTGATTTCACCCTCTCCAGGACAGACCTGTTTGGTCTTCTAGCAGTCCATGGTATATTCAACACTCTTCTCCAGCACCACAACCCAAACATGTCTTTTTTTTTTTCTTCTATCATCAAGAAAACAAGGATTCTCACCACTGGGCCAATTGGCATCATCATTATGGATGGTAAAGAGATTAAGATAGTTTAACAGTTTTAGTTTACTTGGTTCCACAGTCAACACTCTTGGTAACAGCAGCCAGAAAATCAAGAGACAAATTGCACTGGGAAAGTCAGCTGTGAGGGACCTCTCAAGAGTACTGAAGAGCAATGACATCAGGCTGAAGACTAAGGTGCGCCTGATCAGGGCTATACTCTTCTCAATTACGTGCTATGCATCAGAAAGTTGGACAGTGACTAGGAATGATAGAAAGATGTCTTTTAGCTGTGGTGCTGGAGAAGAGTGTTGACTATACCATGGATTACTAGGAGAACAAACAGGTTTGCCTTTGAGAAGGGGAAGCCGGAATGCTCCTTGGAGTCAAGGATTCTGAAGCTTCACCTGACATACTTTGGGCATGTTGCAAGGAGGAGGGACTGGACCTTGGAAAGGGTCATCATATTTGGCAGAGTAGAGGAGCGGCACAGGAGAGGAAGACTTTCGATTAGATGGATTGATTCTGAGACTGGAGTGGTGGGAATGAGGGCATTTGAGATGGCTAGGCTGGCTCAGAATAGAACGGCATTTAGGGCTCTTGTACATAGGGTCTCTATGAGTCGCAAGTGACTCAATGGCACATAACAACAACAACAACAACATCTTTACTTATTGTCCAGCTCTCAGATGCATAGCAAGAAATTATGAAGACCATGGCCTGAACCAGGCACACCTTTATCTCCAGATTTATTACTCTTCAATACTCTGGAGAGGGCCCTGAGAGCAGATTTTCCTAATGCAATTTGTCTTTTTATTTTTTGACTGCTGATGCCAGGAGTGTTGATTGTGGAGCCGAGTAAGATGAAGTTACCAACAATCTCAGTCTCTTCACCATCTATCATGAAGCTGCCAATCGGCTCAGTGGTGAGAATCTTTGTTTTCTTGATGTAGAGCTTCAATCCATATTGAAGATTATAGTCCTTGAACTTTTGCAGCAAGTTCTTAATGTTCTCTTCAGTTTCAGCAAACAAGGTTATGCCATCTGCATAAGGCAGGATGTTGATGAATCTTCCTCCAATCCTAATGCCACATTCTTCCTCATGAAGTCCATCCTCTCAAATGATCTGTTCTGCATATAAATTGAAAAAAGTATAGAGAAAGAACGCATCCCTGGAATACACCTTTTCTGATCCTGAATCATGCAATGGTTTCACATGAGCACAATTAAGTGTTCTGGGATTCCCATTCTTTTTCAAGGTTAGCTAAAATTTTCTGTGATCCACACAAATGCCTTTGGATAATCAATGAAACACAGATGGACATTCATCTTGTATTTTCTGCTGTCAGCCAAGATCCATCTAATGTTGGTTATGATGTCCCTAGTGTGACGGCCTCTTCTAGAACCAGCCTGTACTTTTGGCAGTTCCAGTCATTTCTGGATACTATTTAGGAGGATCTTGCTTGAATATGATATTAATGATATAGTTTGATAATTTCTACACCTTGTTGGATCACTTTTTTTTTTCCCATGGGAATAAATTCAGATACCTTCCTGTTAGTTAGCCAGGTAGCTGTCCTCCAGATTTTTTTTACATAACCTGGTGAGTGCATCCAGGGTAGCATCTGCTTGCTGAAATATGTAAACTGGTGTCACATCAATTCCTGGGGCCTTGCTTTTTTGGCAATTCTTTCAGAGCAGCTTGCCCTTCATCACTATAGGCTCTTTATCATATGTTGTTTCATCAAATTATTCTGCGTTAGCCAATTCTTTTTAGTATAGTGCTTCTGTGTACTCCTCTGTCTTCTTTTGATGTTTCCTGGAATTCTGTCTTCATCATCCTTAAGTATTGCAACTCGGAGTTTGTATTAGTTCTTCGGTTCCTTCAGCTTAAAAAATAGTAAATTCATCCCTTTTGATTTTCCAACTCCAGCTCCTTGCATATTCCCTTATGATATTTTGCTCTGTCTTCCTTTGCTGCCTTTCTTCTGTATAGCTCCTTCATTTCTTGCTTTCTTCCTTTTTCTTTGGCTTCTTGGCATTGTAGTGCAATATTCAGAGTCTCTTCTGGCATACATCTGGGTCTTTTCCTTCTTTTTTGTTTTTGCAATGACTTTTTTCATTCTTCATGAATGATATGCTTGATATCCTCCCACAGCTCATCTGGTCTTTGTTCATTAGTATTCAGGGCTTCGAACCTATTCCTTAGATGTTCTTTAAATTCTGGTGGGATAGACGCATGATAAAACTTTGATTCTTATGTGTTTGATTTTATTTCCTTTAGCTTCAGTTAGAACTGGCATATAGGTTATTGATGGTCTCTTTCACAACCTAGCCTTGTTTTCATAGCTGATATTGAGCTTCTCCAATGTTTGATGTTCCCACCCCCACCAGATGTAGTCAATCCAATTCTTTTGTAGAATTCATATGTATAGGCATCATTTATGTTTCTTATAAAAGATGTTTGCAATGTAAAGGTCATTGATTGTAAACAGTTCTGTCTCCAGCCTCATTTCTGTCACCAAGTCAGTGTTTTTGAACTACTGATCCTTCTTCCATATTCCCAACTTTTGCATTCCAACCACCCATTATTATCAAAGTATGTTGGTTGCATGTTTAATTGATTTTTAACTGCAAAATTTGGTAGAAATTTTATATTTCCTCCTCTTTGTCCCCAGTTCTTGGTGCATGTATTTGAATGATTGTGGTAGTAACAGGTCTTCTTTGTATGTGTAATGGATATTATCCCATCACTCACAACATTGGATTTCAAAATAGGTCTAGAAATGGTCTTTTTAACTATGAAAGCAACTTCATTTTTTTCTCACCTTTTCAATCAAGTGTAGCTACTGATCATATGATCATTTGATTAAAAATGTCCCATGCCAGCCAATCCTAGTATGTCAATATTTATGCTTCCATTTCTTCCTTAACAATCTCAACTTTCCTACATTCATATATCTCACATTCCATGATCCAATTAGTAGTGTCTATTTGCAACTGTCCGTCCTCCTTTGTGATATCCAGTGAGAAGGTTCTGCCACTGGTGCCATATCTGTTGGTCTAACCTAAACGTGCTCTATCTCATATAGGGTTTTCTAAGGCTTGTTATTTCAGGGATGAATGGTTAATCCTTCTCCCTAGTCTGTCTTAATTTGGTTGCTTGACTCTAATATGCATATAGTTTCCTCATTTAACAATCAACTGTTGAGATCTTGTTGAGTCAGAAGTGACTCATTCATATCTGACTCTCCAGCTGGTCTGTAAATTGCATGAGATAAAGCTGGCTGTCTTTGCTCCACTAAGCAGCTGGTAAATTCAAACTTTCTGCTTCTGGGTTGGCAACACTTCCTACCCACTAGGCTATCAGAACTCCCATGAGAACCATAGTTTTCTGGTAACAGAAAGGGAGCGCTGATGAAGTAGTCCCAAGGGGTTTACATTATAAACCTACAGGCTGTATCTCTAGTGTAATTCAAGTCCTAAGCAGCTGCTCCATGAGAAAAAGGAACAATCTCCTCTCATATAATTATACAGTCCCAGAAACCCAGTGGAGAGTCTGCTATGAGTGGCAGCTGACTTGACAAGATGGCACATTTCATAGATTAAGCTAATATGGGATAGTACATTAATTGTTGTGCTGCCACCTGATAGCTTGGAAGTAAAATTCACCAGCTGCTCTACAACAGCAAGATATCCAGTTTTCTCCCATGAAGATTTACAACCTGAGAGATTGATGGAGAGTTTCTGAGGCGAAACATTATTTCCCACTGGATGGCATTGAGTTTTATTTCTATTTCCAATAGTCCAATCTCTGTCTCTTCCATTCTGGAGTAGGATCTCTTATGCACTTGGAGCAGGAGGATGAGATAACCACCCATGAATTTTAAAAAGCTTCTCCACAAAATTGGGTGGGTGAGGTTCTAAGCCAACGATCGGGAAAACAGGGCCACCACTGCTGCCCACAGTTGAGGAATATGCCTTAGCTGCCACATGATACCTTTATGTGGCCTTCTGGCTTAGATCTTTGGATAAATACCTTGAGAGATTGTTTCCTCTAAGCCTTCCAGTTTTCTGTGTTCAGTGTCTGTTACTTTTATCCAGGTGGATTAATATTTCCTGGGGAAGCTAACATCTGCTTGCCAATACTGATTTTTATTTCTTAGTAAACCACTGAAATCCAAGCATAACCTACAATTTTTTGTGACCTTAAAATAAATTAACAAACACAGAGAAATTGAGAGTGCTGTGAGAAAGACAAGGAAGTGTGAAAATTAGTATAAAGATAGTAAATGGACATGAGCCTGACTTTGCCCTTATAGGAGTCAGTCTGGGGCTAATTTTTATGCACTTCATCCCACATGAAGATAAACAAGTTTTCTATTACTCTTACAAGTAAAACTATGCAAAGGCATATTGGACTGTGTGGATCATAATAAATTGTGGTTGACATCAAGAAGAATAGGAATTCCAGAGCACTTAGTTGTGCTCATTCAGAACTTATTCCTGGACCAGGAAGCTATTATACAAATAGAGCAGAGAACACTGCATGGTTTAAAATTAAGAAGGGAGTGCGACAGGGTGTATTCTCTCTCCATACTTATTCAATCTGTATGCTGAGCACAGTATTTGAAAAGCTGGACTCTTATGAAGAAGAGTATGGCATCAAGATTGGAGGAAGACTTATCAATAAACTGCATATGCAGATGCCATAACCTTGTATGCTGAAAGTGAGGAGACTTGAAGCACTTGTTGCAGAAGATAAAGGAATGCAGCCTTCAGTATGGATTGCATCACAATGTCAAGAAAACAAAGATTCTTAACACTGAACAAATAGGCAACATCATGATGGATGGAAAAGAGATTGAAACTGTCAATTAATTGCTTGGATCCACAATTAATACCCTTGGTACCAGCAGTCAGGAAGTAAGACACACTGCACTTTGAAAATCTGCAGTTAGGCAATGAATTTTTTTTTCTTTTCAAAAAGAAAAGTAAACTTGGGGGGGGCAGGGAGGAAAATGTGCAACAATCAATGAATGGAAATCCAAATTTTCTATAAACTTTAGTTAAAATCTCAATTAAAAAAGTCTACAGCTAGAGACATCTAAGGAGCATCTGACTCAGGCCTTTGTCTTTCCAACTATTTGTTGTACATCTGAGAATTGACAATGAACAAGGATGACAGAAAAATAATTGACACCTTTGAGCTGTGTTGGAGAAAAGTACCGAACATATCATAGATGGCTAAGAGAATGAACAGGTATGTCTTGGAGAGAAAGCAGCCAGACTAATCTTTGGAGGCAAGAATGATGAGCTTCTCCTCTCATAATTTGGGAATGTTGTAATTTTTAGTGTTTTCCATGGAAAAGCGCATGATGCTTGGAAGGGTGGAAGGTCAGCAAAGGAGAGGAAGACCCTCAGTGAGGTGGATTGACACAGTGACTGCTGAAATGGGCTCTTGTGTGTCAGGAAGTGTGAAGATGGCACAGGACAGAACAGGGTACAGATATTTTGTTCATAGAGTTACTGAAGTCATATTCCACTTGATAGCACCTAACAACAATTATTACTCTTACTAGTACTATTTAACAAGCTGTCCTGCCTAAGAACAAGAAGAAAGAAGCTCTGAAAATGTTTTGTGTACCATCAGGTCAGAAATGACCCACAGCTAGTCCTCTAGCAGGTTTTTAGAGGCAGTAAATCACATGGGAGAAGGCTGGCCATCTTCCTTGAAGCAGCTGGTGAATTAAAACCATGTACCTCGGTTGACAGTACAATTGTTTACCACTAAGTCCCCAGAGCTCCCTTAGTAAATGAGAGGTATAGCTTTACCACTCAAGAGTAAGGAATAGGAAATGACACAGAGCTGATCCTCCAGCTGGTTTTCAGAGACTGTAAAGCACACAAGAGGAAGTTATCTATTTTTCAGAATCACTGATGGACTCAAACTCTCAGAGCAATGCCACCATTGGGTTAATTGTGCAACATCCTACAAAATATGTTACCATAGCATCCATGGCAAGGAGAATAGGACTGAGCAAAGCAAAGGATTAGTAGATCTGGAAAATGGGACTGATGTCCAGGACTAAGGGGCTTCTAACCAGAATTTTGAGAACATGGGCAACACATAAAATCTAGTAGTTCGTAAAGAAACTCTGATTACCTAATGGTAATGAGTTATGCTGTTAACCTGAAGGCACAGGGTTCTATTCCACAAGTGTCTCAGAGGGAGACTTGTAACTTACTGTCTCTGGAAACCCAATGAAGTGTTAGCTATTGGTTGGTTCTGACTTGAAGGAAAATAACAACTATAACAGTCCATAGGAAGTTGCACTGCTAATCAATAAGTGTCACGGGTTAGGTGATTTGGATCCACCAGCTGCTCAATGGGAGAAAGATGGGTAATTTCCTCCTGTGTGATTTACAACCTTTAAAACTGTTGACGGGTCAACTATGAGTTGGTTCCAAGTTAATGACAATGGTTTGGATTTTCTTCTGGGTTTTTGGTTGTTTTTTGACAAGACAAAAGCATTGCCCAGTAACTTGTAGAGTGCTTAAGTTTTATTTTTAAGTACTGAAAGCTAATGTGCAATTTATTGCCTCTGAAACCCCATTAGAGGATCTTCTATGGATTAGTTCTGATCTTACACTTCTTTGGTCCTTATGAATCCTTCTTTTTATCTAAATCTTGAATTGCTTTTTGTTGTTATCTTGCTTCTAGTATAAACCACTCATAGTTGACCTTTCAGTGAGTTTTGAGAGGCTGTAAATCAAATGAGAAGATATTGACCATTTTTATCCTGAAGAATTTGAGAAGAATGCCTTTGGAATTGGCAGCACAATTCCTTATCACTAAGCAACCAGAGCTCCCTAATGGACTTTAGTTCTCCTAATTTTACAGAGGTAACTCATGGTTACTGTGAAGCTGAACACTGTGGCACTGATATGTCAAATATGTTAATTGGTTATCCATGGTGGACAGTGTTTGGTGGAGCTCCCCAATTAAAACAAGCTTGGAAGCAGTAGTGGCATCCACTTCCGAAATAGCTTGCCTCCAGGAACTCTATGAACTTGGAGAAATGATGAAAGTTATACAATTGTTCGTGTCTTTTATTCATATGGTCACTAGGAGTTGTCTACAACTCGACAGCACTCAACAATAACAACATCAACATAGAGAGAACTCTATGGGCCTCGTGGATAGAAAGTTATGCTACCAAGTCAAAGGTGGGTAATTTTAATTTGTGGCCCTCAGGTCTAGTTTTAATTGGTTTTGGTCAAACATTCCTCTAAGTGGTATAGCACTGGTCTGTGCATTGCTGTACAGAGGTAACTTGTGGTTGCTGTGAAGCTGAACACTGTGACACTGATGGAGCAGGAGTGACATCTGCTTCTGAAATAGCTTGCCTCTGGAAACTCTGTGAACTTGGAAAAAAAATTAAAATTATACAACTGTCAAATCTTTCATTCATAGGGTAGCTATGAGTCGTCTATGACTCGATGGCACTTAATAATGACAATTTTTATAAAATAGCAATTTTTAAACAGTAATATTATTCTTAAACTTATTTTGCTTTACTTTGTGTGTATTTCATTCATGTTTAAAATATAGCAGAATTCACATCATTTTAACAATATCTGCTTAAAACAATTCTGTGACAGTTTACATTCTTCAAGTATAACACTTCTCACCCTCTTCTGAATTGTTCCTCTCGTGCCAAGATAAATTCACTTCCTCCTAAACTTCCTACTTAATGTTGTTGTTGTTTTGTTCTTAGGTACCATTGTGTTGAGTATGACTCATAGAGACCCTGTGAACAAAAGATCTGGACGCTTTTCTATCCTGTGCCATCTTCAAATTTCCTGACACACAAAAGACCATTGCAGCAGTCATCGAGTCAATCTACCTATATGAGGGTCTTCTTCTTCATCGACCCTCCACCCTTTCAAGCATCATGTTCTTCTCTAAGGAATAGACTCTCTTAACAACATACCCAAATTATGTGAAGTAAAGTCTCATAATTCTTGCCCCTGAAGAGCACTCCAGCTGCACCCTCTCCAAGACATATCTGTTTATTCTCTTGGTCATTCATGGGATATCCAGAGCTCCATTACTCCTCAATAATTTGGAAAGGTCCTTAAATGCAGATTTTATCAGTGCAATGTG
Organism: Elephantulus edwardii; assembly: GCF_000299155.1. NCBI lineage: Eukaryota > Metazoa > Chordata > Mammalia > Macroscelidea > Macroscelididae > Elephantulus > Elephantulus edwardii. Next base: position 156,149 of record NW_006400319.1, read on the forward strand.
TGTCTTTATTTTCTGACTGCTGGCACTGAGGGCATTAATTGTGGATCCAAGTAAGATGAAGCCGTTGACTATTTCAATCTCTTTTACATTCATCATGATGTTACCAATTGGTCCAGTGGTAAGAATCTTTGTTTTGTTGACATTGTGATGCAATCCATACTGAAGTCTGCATTTCTTTATCTTCTGCAACAAGTGCTTTAAGTCCTTCTCACTTTTAGCATGCAAAGTTATGCCATCTGCATAACACAGGTTATTGATGAATATCTGTCCAATGTTTATGCCAAACTCCTCTTTAGAGATTCTGGCTTCTTGAATACTGCTCAGCATATAGATTGAATAAGTAAGGAGAGAAAATACAACCCTGTCACACTCCCTTCTCAATTTTAAACCATGCACTGTTTCCCTGCTCTGTTCACACAACAGCGTCCAGGTATAAGTTCCGCATGAGTACAATTAAGTGTTCTGGGATTCCCATTGTTCTAAGTGTCAGCCACATCTTGTTATTATCCACACAGTCAAATGCCTTTGCATAATAAATACACATTCTTCTAGTATTCTTTACTTTCAGCCAGGATCCATCTGACATCAGCCATGATATCCCTGTTGCCATGGACTCTTCCAAATCCTACTTGAAGTCCTGGCAGTTTCCTATCTATGTATTGTTTGGCCATTTTTGAATGATCTTCAACCCTATTTTCCTTGCATGTAATATTAATGATATTGTTCAATAGTTTCCACATTCAGTTGGATCACCTTTCTTGGGAATGTGAACAGATATGGAGCTTTTCAAATTTGTTGGCCAGATAGACAATTGTCCTCCAAATTTCCTGGCCTAGACTGGTGAGTATATTCAAGGCTAATTTCAAAGTAAATATCCTTTGCTAACTAATTTAAGCCATCCACTAGCAGCTTTGTGGGAGAAAAACAGGAAATCTACTTCCATTAGATTTACTACCTCTAAAACCCACTGGAATATCTGCTGTGAGTTGATTCTGACTTCACAGTACATAACAATAGCATGCTTTGGTTTAATAGAGGACTTCATAGAATAGTTTTAGATCTACTTATGAGCCCACAGAAGCATCCTCTATTTATTTTACCATACTTTTTTGTATTGTTGTTACGTGCTGTTGAGTCGCCTATGACTCATAGCGACCCTATGTACAACAGCCCTAAACCCTGCTCTATCCTGTGCCAATCTCACTGCCTCTGACACACCTAACCCCACTACCCCAGTCACAGAATCAATCCACCTCATAGAGGGTCTTCCTCTCTTGCGCTGTCCCTCCACCCTCCCAAGCATGATGTCCTTCTCAGAGGACTGGTCCCTCGTTGCAACATGTCCAAAGTATGTCAGATAAAGGTTCAGAATCCTTGCCTTCAAAGAGCAGCCTGGTTTAACCCTCTTTAGGACGAAACTGTTCATTTTCTTAGCAGTCCGTAGTACGGGCAATGGGCATTATGATTGGGGGAAGACTCATCAACAACCCTGCATTATGCAAATGACACAATTTTGCTTGCTGAAATTAAGGAGGACCTGAAGTGCTTGCTACAGAATGTCAAGGATTAGATATGGATTGAAGCTCAATATCAAGAAGATGAATATTCTCAGTGTTGGGCTAATTAGAAGCATCACGATAGATGGAGAAGAGATTTAGATTGTTAACAATTTCAGGTTGTTTAGCTTCACAATTCACATTCTTGGCAACAACAGTCAGAAAATTAAGAAAAAAGAAAAAGAAAAAGATTTGCACAGGGAAAATTTGTTGTCAGGGATCTCTCTTGAGTACTGAAAAGCAATGCAATCCTAGAGACCAGGATGAGCCAGATCCAGACCATGGTTTTTGCAACTACTTGCTGTCCTTCAAAGAAAAGAGCTTGACAATGACTAAGGATGACAGAAGAAGAACCAATGCCTTGACCTGAGGTGCTGGAAAAGAGTATTAAACATAACGTGGACCACCGAGAGAACAAATAGGTCTATCTTAGAAAGAGTGAAACCAAGGTTCTCTTTTGAGACAAGCATTTTGAAACTCTGTCTCACATACTTTGGGCATGTGGCCTGGAGGGACTGTAGTTAGTGAAGGGCATTATGCTTGGAAGGGTGAAGGGTCAGCATAGAAGAAGAAGACCCCAGATGAGTCGGATTGACATAGTGACTGTGGTAATAATGTATCAGATTCAATGACATCAGCTCAGAACAAGCCAGGGTTCAGAACTATTGTACATAGGATTGCTATGAGTCACACACAACTTGATGGCACATAACAACAATGGCAACAAGTGGCTAATAAAGAGAAATAGAAGGCTCAATTTGTAATGCAAATAAAGTAAATTTTTTTCTTTTTATATGTTGTTTGTTGTTATATGCCATCGAGTCGTTTGCGACTCACAGTGACCCTATGTATAAGAGCTCTAAACACCATTCTATCCTGCGCTAACCTCACTGTCTCAAACACATTCATTCCCACCACTCCACTCACAGAATCGATCCATCTCATTGAGGGTTTTCCTCTCCTGCGACATCCCTCCACTCTCCCAAACATGATGTCCCTCTCCAAGGACCAGTCCCTCCTCGCAACATGCCCAAAGTATGTCAGACGAAGCTTCAGAATCCTTGACTCCAGGGAACATTCTGGCTTCACCCTCTCCAGGACAAACCTGTTTGTTCTCCTAGCAGTCCATGATATATTCAACAATCTTCTCGAGCACCAAAATTCAAAGGCATCAATTCTCTTTCTATCATCCCTATTCACTGTCCAACTCTTTTTATATATCCACTCTAAAAGGAGCATACCCTTTATATAAGCAATTAACAAAATAGCAGAAATAGCTCTATAGATGTATATAATATAGCCAAATACAAACTGGTTACCATATTAACCAGTGTTTTATGTAGTAGTAATTAATTGACAATTATTTATAGTCTTGTGTATTTATTTCAGACCAACCAGTCATGCAAGAAGTTATTTATCATTCCTAGTGTATGATTTGTTGTTGTGATTCTGGGAGCTATGTCACTAGTATTTCAAATAACATTTGGATCCTTTATGACAAATTTCAGCAGGGCTTCCACACAGACTATGGGGAAAAAAACCCTGGTAGTATATTTATAAAATGAGCCAGTGAAAACCCTAGGTATCACAATGAATATTGTACAACTTGCCTATTTTTGATATACCATCAGAAAGGACTGCTTGCTAGAGAAGGACATATTTGGTGAAATGGAGGGCCAGTAAGATTTATTGAAACCATCAGGGGGATAAAAGGGCACACTAGCTGCAAATATAGACTCAACTTGCTGGAATCATAAATATAACTCAGAACTGGGTAACATGCCTTCACTGTATATAAGTACGGCCTTAGTCACATGCAACTCAATAGTAGCTAATAGCAATGCTCAGATATGAAAGGAGCCCTCAATAGAGAGTTCTGAGGGCTGTTTAAATTGCAAAGGGGGAGGGGATAATAAGCTCCACAGCCATGTAGTTGCTTTCTTATGTACAAGACCAGGAAAGCCATAGTTCTACAAGAATATTTCCTATGTACTGAACCACAGAGATGTGTGCTAACAAAATTACTCCCTTGTATTGCTGTTGTTGTTGATTGCCATCAAGTCCAGCATGACTCATAGTGACCCTATTAACAAAAGTCCTGAAGCTCCTCTACAACTAATGACATTTATCAAACTTCATTGAGTTTTTGGAGACAAGTTGTTTAGGAAGTGGATGCCACTCCCGCGTCCAAACCTGTCATAGAATGTTATTGGTTGAGTTGCCTGTGATACATAGCAACATTATGTACAGCAGCTCTGAACCCTTCCCTGTCCTGAGCCAATCTCACTAACTCCAACATACCAACCCCCATTACCCTAGTTACTGTATCAATCCATCTCATCTGGGTCTCCCTCTCCTACACTGTCCATCCACCCTTCCAAGCATGATGTCCTTCTCCAAGGACATATCTCCCTCCTGGCCATCTGCCTAAAGTTAGTGAGGAGGAGCTTGAAAATAATACCCTCCCAGGAGAGACTTGGTTTCTCCCTTTTTCAAGCCAGACCTATTTGTTTTCTTGACAGTCCATGGTAGGTTCAAGACTCTTCTCCAGGACCACAATTCAAAGTCATGTATTCTTCTTCTGTCATCCTTAGTCATTGTCCAACTCTCTTAAATATAACAAGTAATTGAATAAATCATGGCCTGGATTAGGTGCACCTTTGTATCTAGACTGACATCTTTGCTCTTCAGCACACTGGAGAGGTCCGTGACAGCAGATTTTCCCAACACAATTCATCTTGATTTTCTGACTGCTAGTATTAAGAATGTTGATTGTGGATCTGAGCAAACTGTAATTGCCAACAACCTCAATCTCTTCTCCATCTATTATGGTGCTGCCAATTGGCCCAGTGGTGAGAATCTTTGTTTTCTTGATGTTGAGCTTCAATCCATATAGAAGACTAGAGTTCTTGACCTTTTGCAGCAAGTACTTCAGATCTTCTTCGGTTTCAGCAAGCAAGGTTATGTCATCTGCATATCACAGGTTGTTGATGAGTTTTCCTCCAATCTCGATGCCACACTTCTCCTCGTGAAGGCCTGTTTCCTGAATTATCTGTTCTGCATACAGATTGAAAAGGTACAGGGACAGAATGCATTCCTGATGCACTCCTTTCTTGATTTTGAACCATGTAGTGTTTCCTTGCTCTGTTCTAATGACTGCATCTTGGTAGAAGTACAGGTTTCATATAACCATGATGAAGTGCTCTGAGATTCCCACTTTCTTCAAGGTTAGCCAAAATTTATTGTGATCTACACAGTCAAATGCCTTTGCATAGTCAATAAAACACATATAGACATTCTTCTGGTATTCTCTGCTTTCTGCCAAGATCCATCTGACATTGGCAATAATGTCCCTAGTGCCACAACATCTTCTAAATCCAGCCTGTATTTCTGGTAGTTTTCTGTCAATGTACTGTTAAAGTCTTTTCTAGATAATTTTCAGCAGGATTTTGCTAGTGTGTAATATTAGTGATGTGATTATTTGCTTGGACTCATGACCCACTGCATTCCTGAAACTGTCTCGCTCTGTACATTCCTGCTGCTGCTCCGAAACTACTAATAAGAAAGCCTCACAACTGTTCCATTGTATACCTTCCTATTAAAAACTGAATCCAAAGCAGATTTGGGAATGCAGCCTTTATGGACATGAGTCCTGCTATGTCTCCTGCTGAGAAATAAACCCCTTCCTCTTACAGCTCAGGAGTCCAGGTGATTCTTTCTCTTCTTTAGGTCTCATCTTTCTGCATTCTTGGTTCTTTAGTTGGGAAGTAAAGCCACTTGAGGAGAGAAGCAATAATCGAGTTACCTGGCATTTGCCATCAGCCCTCAGGGAATCCACTGAGGAAACCTTAATCAAGCTGGATGGCATGATGCAGTAAGTGTATGCCAAGGACACCATGACCTTGTGAGGATGCATCAATGGAGTGGGATGAGGGCTGCCTCCGTAAGTCTTGGTAAAGATGAGCACTGGAAGAAACTAGCATTAGAAGGAAAGAGGAGGCTCCTGAATCACAGTAGGTCTTGCTTGGGAAAATAAAACAGGACCTGCTCCATAAGAGCAGATGGGGAGTTTGATCACCTCCAAGCACCTCCTAACCACAGAGGATAGAACGGGAAATCGAGGTTGTGAAGGCAGAAAGTAGGGTGGAATTGTGTGAAAGAGTGTGAGTGGAGACTGACTTAGATGGACACTAAGAGGCAAGTTCTGACTCTTGAAGGGCAGAAGGGAGTTAAGAGTACCACACCATAATTCTGGGAAAACCTAATATTGCATAGAGTTGCACTTGGCAAGCCTGGCCAGTGAAAGTTGAGATCATCAATCCATCAACACTAAAAGGACCCTGAAATATCTCTGGGTGAAAATTAGCTTGTGACATGCTTGTTGTCTGTCCGAGGGACAATTATAAGACACAAACAGAAAATCTATCCCACCGAGGACTATACTGGAAACTTTTTAAAAAGGAGTTCAACACGGATTATGAAATAATTATATCCCCAAAATACCAAAAAGATGGTGTGAATTGCAGTGACCCAACTTTGGAATAGAATGGCCCCCCAGAGCAAGGGTTGAGCCTCTAGAGAAGAGTGCAAAAAGCTCTGGTGGGTGATAGGTGTGGGGTTGATCTAAAAAGGTAACACACATGAAAGAACCTAGGAAGGATGGTAAACAGAAACAATTAAAAGGATGTAGAGAGATTTTACAAAAGGTAAATAAAAAAGTCATTAGGGTTCAAGCAGTTTGAAATAAAAAAGCAGCACAAGAACTTACTGGTCTATTTAGTAGTTGATGTTATTTTTGTCTTCCAGTGGGTTGTCAGTGGGTTGCGTAGAAGGAGATTGCCCATCTTTCCCCCATGGTGCAGCTGGTGGATTCGAACCACATGCCTTCAGGATTGCAGCTCAGCTTTTACCATAAGGCCATTAGAGCTCTCTTTTATACTTGGGTGCTATTTTGCAGCCATTGTAGAAAGTCAGTAGAGAAAAATATATTTATTTGTATGAAGTGATAAGGAGACTAAAGCCTTTGAAGAAGCGAAAGCTATTAAGTTAGTCTTAAAGTTATAACATCAGCAAGAAGACCCTGCAGAGATCCAAGTTGTAGAAGATTGATATGTCAATTAAAACTTATGGCAAAAGTAGGAAAAAAAGGAAAAATCTTTTCTTTTGATCATCATCCTTTTTAAAACCAAAGCCAGTCTACTCTGTAATATGTAGCTAAGACTTACTAACATTAGCACATAAATGTAAGTTATGATGTGACTTTGAGAAGGCTAGAGCAGTTAGCCTGAAATGCAGCCACCAGTCCAAAATACCCAGATAAAAGAAAACATACTGTAAAAACTTCTCACACTCATTGTTCTCACTGCTCCTCCCTTATACAAGCACTCTAAGCTTCCAAGACAGGAAGGTAGATTTGAGAAACTTATTGTAAAAATAAAACATTGCAGAGTAAAAAGAAACAAAATAAGTTCCAATTTAAACCAAAGACAACTCTCTCTCTCTCTCTCTCTCTCTCTCTTCGTGAAAAAGCCTTTGAAAGTTTTGAACAACAAAGACAGAACTGACTGATGCAACACTCTGGAAAGCCGTATGGCACTTTCTCAAAAAATTGGAAATGGAAATACCATTTGACCCAGCAATTACACTACTGGGAATATACCCTAAAGAAACCAGAACTGCCAGATATGCACACCTATGCTTAATGCTGCATGGTTTCTAATAGCAAAAAGATGGAAACAACCCAAATGTCCATCAACAAATGAATAGATAGAGAAGTTGTGATGTATTCACACAGTGGAATACTACACAGCACTGGAAAAACAGAAACTTGTAAAGTGTTACACAAAATGGGTGACCCTAGAGGACATTATGTTGAGTGAAATATCTTAGTCACAAAAGTACAAACACTGTATAATGTCACTGTTATAAAACAAGACTAATGTGGGAGTCCGGAGAAACTAAGAAAAGAGAGGATAAATAATGTACACTGCATTGGAACAGGCGATGGAAAGAAAGAAATGTTTAAAAGTGATATATGAGTAGGTATTATTTGCATGACAACAGCCCAGAACAATAGCTGCATAGCAAAGTGGACTGGAGGAAAGGGGTGGGACATTGTGCAATAATAAGAGAAAAGCGAACTGCAGGGGTGGAGGGTTGGATAGGGAGGAAATGTGCAACAATAAATGAATGGAAATCCAAGTATTCTGTAAACTTTCATTAAAATCTCAATTTAAAAACAAGTATAAATAATAAAAAAAAGAACTGGCAAAGCTTAAAAAATATTTTAAAAATATCTAAAGAAAATAAGACCCTATTGCTGGCCATACCTATATATAAACATCACAGCAACCTAGAGTTCAGCATCAATACTGGAAACCACTAGTGCCAAGGGGTATCCAAGGACTGAGCCTTACCCACAATAGCACAAAATGCTAGGCCTTTAAGAAGCAGAGTGTCCAAACCGTCCTAAAGCAGGGTGTGCTGTTGAGCTCTTCCAAGGCCAGTCACACAACCAGATTTCTCTGCTAGCAATGATGGAGTGTTGGCAGAGTCCAGCTGGCCAGGTCCAGGGAACTATATTGCCCCCACTGATGTAAATCAGAATACCCTCTCCTACCTGCTGAACTGTGAGTCACTGTTGATATAAAGGTAATACAATCAAATTCTTGCTTAATATGAAAATATTTTTCTCAGTTCTACATTTTCTTTAATGCTTTTTACCCAGAGGAAGCATAAAGCTAGAAGTGTAAACAATAAAAAGGAAAACTTTTAACACAAAAACTCTTGTCTTGTAGCTTTTTGCAGAATTTAAGATAAATCTTTTTTTGCAGCTTGTTTATATTCCTGAGTGTTCAACTCCAAACTAGCCAAGACAGACCTTGCTTACTATATTAAATTTTAAAATAAGAGCATCAAGAAGCTTTAAGTACAAGTAACTCCAAATGTATAGGATATCTCTGAGATAAAGGAAGCCAAAAACAACAGCTGTGGTAAATAACAAGAGTATCAAAAGGAAAACAGCTTGTAACTCAAGCCTGCCCTGTTAAAGAAAATAAAGCAATGACCATTCTTGAGGCTGTGCCTAAAACATCTGCAGAGTTTCACCGTTTGCTATGGTATAATCAATAAATATTTAAGTATTTTTCTCCTGTTAGTTTCATTGTACTGGTGTCACTATGGTAACTCCTAAAGCTTTTTCTCTGTTACCAGATTATGTCGATGCTCTAGTCATCCACTTAACAAAGGGAAAAAAATGATCTATTAATCTCCAAAAGTTTCAAGAGCCAAAAACGATGGCAAAACAACTAAAGGTTGCAAAACCTGTGTGTCGACTAAAGCTAAGTTGCTCCATCTAGAAGTCATGAGGGAAATGCGATTCTTTGTGAGAAAATGGTTGTAAAAGGAATTAAAAAGTGTAGCTGAGTAGAAGGCTAAGAGTTTAGAAGAAAAGGAAGTAGTTTGGTCTTAAAGTAGAAAGTCTATTTTTAACAAAGAATAGCCAGAAAGTAAAAGTGTAAATAAAGAATAAAAGAAAGTGAACAAAAGCAGAGAGATTTTCTTTTAAGCAATAATAAATTGCTCTGCATAATCTTTAAAATAAGAAAACCCAAGCAAATAAAATTTACTTTTGAAAGTTTTGTCTTTGTTCAAAATATTCTGAAAAAAACCCCAAAACCAAAACATGAAATGTTCCCACTATTACTGTTAAGATTTTGTCTTTCAAACATATTTTCTAAATTTTTATCTTTCAGCCTTACACTGTTGTTATCTAAACATAGGACCTTGCATAAGCTCCCAGATCTTCTGGAGTTGCTTGAATCAGCCTCCATCCAAAGGAGTCCAACTGCTGTTCACAAACTACACCCCCTGCCAGCAGGAAGTAAATAAAGTGTTTGTTGTTTCTACCCCCTAAAGAGCTGTTGAGGCTCCCATCCCAGAGGGGTGATTAAAAGAACAAGAACATTTAGAAAAAAAGAAAACGGGGGGGGGGGGGAGAGTGCTGAGGGGTGGGGAGTAGGATCAATGAAGAGAAGAGGAGTTCCAAGTACCAGAGGAAAGAAAAATTTTCCACCATCATGCCTCACCATCAAAATTTAAATTATCAAAGTAAACTTTGGTAATTATTCAAGGATTCTTAGACAATTAAGTTTGAACATTACTAAAACACAACAAAAAAGCACTCAGAAATTACTAACAAGTAATGATCCTTTATAAATTATAAGGTATCTATTTTTTCTAGAGCTGAATTGTAAGATTAATTGCTTGAGTCTCATGTGTCCACTACTTATCTCCAGACTACGTGCTCTGTTTCAGAGAACTGGCTAGTCACTGTAGAGCATGAATCAGACTCTTAAAGCAGGAATTAGTAAACTATGTCAGGAAGTGAGGCTAAATTAGGCCCAAGCCTTCTGTTTGTTCAAAATCAGTTGTACTCCTTCTAAAAGGTCTTCTTCTGAGATACTGTATAATAGACCTTAACCAATTCTCCGCATTGCCAGTGACCTCCAAAGAGTAAGGAGAATCTGAGCTACAAGAGCTGCTACAAGCCTTGGTAAGAGTAGGCAGGGAAATCTCTGCATGAGTAGAGGCCAGTCTCCTGTCAGTCTTTTTGAACCCATTCATCCTTTTTCCCCAGGAGACCAGGTCTAGCTAGCTTAAATATTGGAATCTGACGACCCCATCCCACACTAGGTTGAAGGGCCCCCCACCCTGTCATCCTGACCACACCAACAGCAACCAAAGTAAAGGGGATCCCTTCTTGGATTCACCAAAGTGGACTAAAGAGGGTGTTTTCTCCATGAGAACCTTAGGCTGACCCTGCCAATGTTTGCAAGGTAACACTGAGGGGTCAACAAGCCCTGCTTCACCCACAAACCAGAAGCTAGCTGATCTATGTGCAGGAGAAACATGAAGATAGCTGCCATGTGACCTATCTTAATTGAACTTTAGGTGGTGGGGAAAGGAGAAAACTTCAGACTATGCTATTAAACATCAGTATTTGTCACAACATGAAGCTAACACAGAGCATAGAAACCTTTAAAATTCTCCATTTACACTATTATGCTCTTCAGTACCTTGAAGCAGAGCACCTCAAATAATGTAATGCCTGCTAGCTAGATAAATTGGGGAAATTGCTGATTGTGAGGCTGTGATATATCTAAGACACAAAAAATTGTCTAAACTGGTGGACTTCTATTGTTGGACAGGAATGTGCCAAGTGATGAAATTAACTACTCAAGGTATTACTTAGTCAAAAGGTTAGGGGATGTTGCAATTTCTATGTTCAGCTTTTGAAGGAAGCACCAAACTGCCTTCCAGGGTGGTTACACTATTTTACAGTCCCATGAACAATGTTCCTTTCTCACCACTTCAGCAACAAGAGTGAGATGGTATCTTACTGTGGTTTTAATTTGCATCTCTCTTTTTGCAGATGATTTAGAGCATTTCTTCACGTGTCTGTTGACCATTTGAATATCTTCCTCTGTGAAAATTCTTTCCATGTCTTTCCCCCATTTTATAATTGGGTTATCAGTCTTTTTCTTGTGGAGGCCCAAGAGTATTCTATAAACTTTTGTTATGAGACTCTTGTCGGAGATGGTATTGCCAAATGTTTGTTCCCAGTCAGTAAGTTTTCTTTTCACCTAGGTATATACCCCACGAAAATGAGAACTGAGGCTCAAACAAAGACTTGTACACCAATATTCATAGCAGCGTTATTCATCATTGCAAGACTATGGAAACAAACGAGATGTCTAACCACAAACAAATGGACTGAGAAGTTGTGGTACATTCATATAATGGAATACTAGGCAGCACACAGGGGCAATGATGTTGTAAATTACTACCTAACTTGGGGGAGACTGAAGAGTGATATGTTGAGTGAACTCAGTCCCACGGGGACAAATACTATATAAAACTGTTATTGTAGAATGAGTATGAGGATCCAAGCTGGGGAGTGTGGAAGCAGAGGGTGAAGATGGGCCCAGGGGTGGGGTGTTAATCATAGGGTTGCATAATTTGATAGCAGGAGGGGGTGAAGGAAATAGGAAGGATCTTGTGTGAAAAACAACGTATTTAAACTTTGTAAATAAATCAGTATAAAAGAAAAAAATAACATCAACAAAGGAACAAAAAAAGTAAGTGGTGAGGAACTCGTAGTGGAGTGCTCTCCTAAACTGTACATCCTCCTCACTTTTAGTTACAAATTTTTCATTATTTAAGCAATAAAATATGTTAACTAAGGAGGACTTGCATCCAATTCTGTAATAGCTTGTCTCCAGAAAGCCTATGAACCTGGAGAGAGGATGAAAGGCACCCAAGCATTGAGGACTTTCCTTTATAGGGTCACTATGAGTCGCCTACAACAAAAGGCTTCAAGATGTTTTTACTGTTTGGTGTTTTTTTTCTTTCTTATTTGTTGATCTTCCTTGTTTCCATAACCACATTTTGTAAGAAGGCTGCTTCTTCAGTTGGACAATCAAGGTTTTACACATCCTAGAATGTTCTTTTTCCCCCTGACTGCTTTCTTCAGATTAAATTCTTTTAACCCAGCTATCTCTTGCCTTGGACATCTTAATCTCTACATTGTACAATACATAAGAATTTTCCAATACACTAAAAAAGAACCCCAAAGGAAAGAATTTGAGAACTGGTAGCTTCTAACTACAATTGATCCATTTCTAAAATATTTCTGATTCCTAAGATTTGGAACTTAGGAATTTAGTGTAACATTTTCTGGGACAAGAAATATAAATAAGGGAATTTAATAATATTTCCAGAGTGCTGAAAGCTGATACTGCAACCTGGATCTAGAAAATGTATTATGGTGTTGACTGGAATTATTGATAACATATGGCCAAAATAACTGTTACTGTTGTAATTATGTGAGTGGCACAGATGTGTTAAGATGCATTTGTGTTTTATATACAGATTTTAGTGATTTGTTCTTTAATAATTGCCATTCTCGACATATCTCCATGCCATAGTGAGAATCTTTGTCTTCTTGACATTAAGCTTCAATCAATATTGAAGACTAAGTTCCATGACTTTCTGCAGTAAGCACTTCAGGTCCTTCTCAGCTTCACTAAACAAGGTTTTGTCATCTGCATAATGCAGGTTGTTGATGAGTCTTTCTCCAATCTTGATACTACATTCCTCCTCAGAAAGCCTTGCTTCCTGAATGATCTGTTCTGCATATCGATTGAAAAGGTGTGGAGACAAGATGCATCCCTGACACACTTAAATCCTGATTTTGAACCATGCAGTATTTCTCTGCTCTGTTCTGAGGACTGTTTCCCAGTCCAAGTATAAGTTTCACATAAATATAATCAAATATTCTGGGATTCCCATTTTCCTCAAGGTTAGCCACAATTTGTTATGATCCACACAGTAAAATGCCTTTGCATAGTCAATGAAACAGAAAAATTCTTCTTGTACTCTCTGCTTTCTGCCAAGATACATCTGACATTGGCAATAATGTCTCTGCCATGACCTCTTCTAAATCTAGCTTGTATTTCTGGTAATTCTGTCAATTTATTATTCCATTTGTTTCTGGATAATCTTCAGCAGGTTTGTTTTTGTGTGATATTAGTGACATCCTTTGATAATTTCCATACTGTCAGATTATCTTTTTTTGGAATGGAAATAAATATGGATCTCTCCCAGTCAGCTGGCTAAATGGTTGTTCTCCAGATTTCTAATGTAAATCCTCCCATTTAGAACTGGTGCCAAAGGTTAAATCTTGAATTAATCCTTCCATGCTTACTAACTTTAATCATATGGAGAATTTGAGGCCTAGTAACCAATATTGTTGTTTTTGTTGTTATGTGCCATCAAATTGCCTGTGACTCATAGTGACCCTGTGTACAACAGCCCTATATCATGATCTGTCCTATTGCAGTCTCACTGTCTCCAAAACACCCACTTCCATTACTCCAGTCACTGAATCAATCCACCTCATATAGGGTCCTCCTCTTCTACACTGGCCCTCCACCCTCCCAAGCATGGCATCCTTCTCTAAGAATTGGTCCCTCCTTCCAACATATCCAAAGAATGTCAGATGAAGCTTCACAATCCTTGCCTTCAAGGAGTAGACCAGTTTAACCCTCCCCAGGATGAACTTGTTCTTTTTCTTAGCAGACAATAGTATATTCAATACTCTTCTTCAGTACCACAGCTAAAAAGTATCAATTCTCCTTCTATCCTCAATAGTCATTGTCCAGCTCTCTGATGCATAACAAGGGATTTCAAAGACCGTGACCTGTTTCAGGTGCACCTTAGTCTCCAAAGTGACATCGTTGTTCTTCAGTACTGGAGAGGTCTTTCCCATTGTGATACATCTTTTAATTTCCTGGCTTCTGACGCCAAGAATGTTGACTGTGGAGCCAAGCAAACTAAAGTTGTGAACAATCTCAATCTCTTCACTATCCATCCTGATGCTGCCAATTGGTCCAGTGGTGAGGTACTTTGTCTTCTTGACATTGAGCTTCAATCCATATTGAAGGCTGCAGTCTTTGACCTTCTGCAACAAGCATTTCAGATCCTCTTCAGTTTCAGCAAGCAGACTTATGTCATTTGCATACTGTGATTATTGATGAATCTTCCACCAATTCTGATGCCACACTTCTCCTCATAGAGCCCAGCCTCCAGGATAAACTGTTCTGCATATAGTTGAAAAGGTTTGGAGATAGGACACATCCCGTAACCAATCTAGCATTCCAAATATTCGAAAAGGAAAATACTGTACATGAGAAGGTACCAGGAATATACACATGCTATAGTACATACGATAATAATGGAATAAACCTGAATTGATTGATTTCCATGAATAACAGAAATATTGACATCAAAAGGGAGAAATGAAAGGTAAATTCAATAAGAAATTTTAGCCACTGGAGAGAGAAACCTGGTGTATTGTCTCCATCACATGTAGTTCCTCATTCTTTTTTTTTACATAAATTAATTGCTAATTTTTAATATAAATTAATTAAGGGAAAGTCAAGGAAAGACAAGGAAAATGGGGTTGCCTTTATAGTAAAAAAAGTAATTTCTAGATCCATCTTGAAGTACAACATGGTGAGTGACAGGATTATATCCATACGCTTACAAGGAAGCCCAGGAAATACCACTATCATTCAGATATATGCACCAACAACCAGAGCCAAAGAAGAAGAAATAGATGATTTCTACCAACTTTTACAGTCGGAGATAGATCGA
>NW_006400319.1:173217-180639 GCF_000299155.1 Elephantulus edwardii
GATTGAGTCACTGGGGTAATTGGGATGGGTGTGTCAGAGGCAGTGCGGTTGGCGCAGGATAGAGCAGGGTTTAGGGCTGTTGTGCATAGGGTCGCTATGATTCGGAAACGACTCGACGGCACATAACAACAACAACAAGGGAAAGTCACTTTAAAATGTTAAACATATTAATTTCTATATACTTTGAAACAAAGCTCTTTATTATTATTATTAATTTTAATGAAAATTTACAGAGAATTTGGGTTTCCATTCATTCATTGTTACACTTTTCTCCCTGTCCAGCCCTCCTCCCCCCGTTACACTCTTCTCTTTGAAAAGTAAAAGAAAAATTCTTTCATTGTTTCACAGTCCCTCCTCAGTTCTACTCCACTATGCAACCTTCGTTCTGGACTCATGTCATGACAATAATATCTAATCACATATCCCTTTTAAAGAATTTTCTCCCTCATCTATTTCAAGGCAGTATACATTATTTATCCCATCTTTTCAGTCTCCCTCCAACCCTGATGTCAGTCTTACTTTACAACAGTGGCACTTGGAGACTTCAATGCACCCCTCCCAAGAAAAGATAGAACTACCAGAAAGAACCTCAACAAAGATACTGAAGAATTAAACCACACAATAAACCAACTTGACCTCATAGATACTTATAGGCTAATTCTTCTCCAATGTGCATGGAACGTTCTCCAGAATAGATAACATTCTAGGTCACAAGGCAAGCATCAATAAATTTTTTTTAAAAAAGCAACACATAGAAATAATACAAAGCATCTTTTCAGACCCTAATGCTACAAAATTTGAAATTAATAACACAAAGATAAAGGAGGAAAAAAAACCATACATTTGGAAGCTGAATAACATCTTTCCCGAACATGACTGGATACTAGAAGAAATAAAAAATGAAATTAAAAAGTAGTTCCTCATTCTTAAGATATGCTCCTTTCCCCAGCCCTCATTCCTCAAACCAACCATATGTGCACTAGGAATCCCACGTTTTTTGTGTCCTACTGTAGACTCAGTATTAAAGCTATTCTCACCCGTGATTTTATACCAGATCTTTGGAACAAAATTTCCTCTGGGTCACTGGCTAATAAATTTTTCTTCTTTCAAGGTTTCTGAGAGTGCTACTTATTCATCCCTGAGTCAAGATCTTGCTATAACAACTATTCTGTTGTTACTATATAATCCTTGGAGAAGTACATCATGATTGGAATGGCAGAGGATCAGACCAGGAAAGGAAGACCTAGGATGAGATGGATTGATGCAATGGCTGTGGCAATGGAGCCAAGTGTGTCTGAGACAACGAGATTGGCTCAAGGTAGGTTAGGGTTCAGAGCTATTGTTCACAGTGCATCTATGAGTCATAGCCAACTCAATGACACATAAAAAAAAACAGACCAATATACTGTTTTTGTGTATTGTCAAGTCAAAACTAACTCAGAGATGACTCTTTAGTGGGTTTTCAGAGGCTGCAAATTACACAGGAAAAGATTGCTCATCTTTCCCCTTACCACTAGAACCCCCCTTGCTAGCTATATCCAGAGAGGAGGGGGAATAAGAAAGACACAAAAATCTTGGGACAAATTATTTGTCTTATTCTATATTTACTGACAAAGATACATGTAGAATAGCAAACAATACTGTGAATTATACTTCTGCTTAAAATACTGTCTTGGTATTTTTCACTGAAACACCTACCATTATAATAAACATGAAAGCCCCTACTATGTAAATCTTTGTTGTTGTTGTTTTTCTGTACCATCAGATTGGAACCAACTCTAACTGACCTTCCAGTTGGTTTTCAGAGACAGTTAAACGCACGGGAGAAGATTATCCATATTTCTCCTGTGGAACATCTGGAGAATTCAAACTACATGCCTTAGATATTGCAGCCTTTTTTTTTTTGTTAATTTGGTGAGTGATCAGCTAACTTAACTTTGACTTGTCTTACTTTGCAAAGTAGTTTTACCACACTTAAGGCTCAATATCAACGAAACAAAGATTCTTACCACTGGGCCAACTGGCAGCACTATGATAGATGGACAAGAGATTGAGGTTGTTAAGTTACAGCTTTCTCAGCTCCACAATTAACACTTTTGGCACCAGCAGTCAGGAAATCAAAAGACAAATTGCATTAGGTAAATCTTCTATCAGGGACCTTTTGAGAGTACTGAGAAGTAACAATGTTAGTCTAGAGATTAAAGTGTGCCTGATCCAGTCCATGGTCTTTTCAATTACTTGTCATGAATCAGAGAGCTGAGTAATGACTAAAGATGACAGAAGAAGAATTGAGGCCTTTGAGTTGTTGTTGCTGAAGAAGAATCTTGAACATACCATGGATTGTAAAGAAACAAATAGGTCTTTCTTGGAGAGGGTGAAACCAAATTCTTGGAAGCTAGGATTTTGAAGCTGTATCTCATGTACTTTGGGCATGTAACTAGGAGGGACCTATCCTTGGAGAAAGAGGACATCATTTTCAGAAGGGTGGAGGGACAGCACAGGAGAGGAAGACCATGGATGAGAAGGACTGATACAATAATTAGGGCAATGGGGGTAGGTGTCAGAGTCAGTGAGACTGATTCAGGACAGGTCAGGCTATTGTACAGGATCACTATGAGTCTTGGACAACTTGACAGCACATAACAACAATAACAAGGCACTTGACTTGACTGTTCAGATGTAACTTAAGACAATAGTAAAAGTCACCCACCTAAAGTTCTTTAACCTGACTGCTAAAAATATGCCTATGTAACTCTTTTAAATCTGATTGCTCAGATGCCATTGCTCAAATTTAGAAAGATAGAAAATGTTGGGAATGGAAGGTCCTTTAAGTTAGTTGATTATCTTGCTTTGACACTGTAATTCCAGGAACTTAGGGTTTGCATTTGCAATCAAGTCTCCTTGACATAAAAAAACTGAGAAACTACATCAAGAATACACCATGAGCAAAGAAGCCTCGTGACCAATTATTGAATGTCAAACACAGCCAAAATTGGAGGAGACATAGAATGATCAAACCATCATACTGGATATCTGGAAATTTCCTCCAGAACCTTTCCCATGTTCCTTCCCATCCTCTACTCCCTTTAACCACTTCTTGAAAGGTTGAGCTTAATTCTGAGATGTCAAAAGGCAGTTTTTAAGACACCTATGCTGCTATTTTCTCTCAGGTCACCAACATCTGAATAAAACACATTTAGAAGACTCAATTGGCTAATAGTGAAAGGAAATATCTTTTTTTTCTTTTTACAATACCAGTTAGCATAAATTTGCATGACAGAAACAAGATTTCCTTTCCCAGAATTATCCTATAAATTTCTAATTACTAAAAAATCACTTTTCCCAGGTTGATTCTCTTTAAAAATCTATCCCTTTGAGCTTCTGCTTTAGAGAAAACATACTATAAATTATGAGCAAAAACTGCCATTTTTTATGCATATTGAGCTTGACATGAGTTTAATTCAATCTTAGAAAATACCTCCTTGCTTTTCTCTACTCTTGATCTTCTATACCCATTCTCCTAGGAAAACTCCTTTCGCATTCATACATAACTTTAGCATTTGAAAGGCAGAAGCTTCATTTTAGAACAAAGGAACATTAAAAAGCAGAGCCTGCTTCATTAACAATAGTAATCCCCTTTTATCCCCCATGTTCCCCTTCCCACTCTCAACCAACATCTAGCTGAATAAAAGCAAAATAATTCTCTTCTTTCCCTCCTTATTGTTGTTGTTGTCTACTGTCAAATCAGAACTGACAGGCTAGTTGATTTTCAGAGGCATTAAGTTTCACTTAATTTAAAATTTATTAAATCTATTAATTTATTGAAATTTATTAATTCCTTCTTAATTTAAAATCTCAACATAATGGGAATTAAATTGCCCATCTTTTCCCCCCATAGAGTGCTGGTAGATTTAAACATTCTTTTGGGTTCTCACCACCTTCACTTGTGCACTTTGAATTAACAAAAACACCTTCTTTTTTTTTTTTCCAAAAACACCTTCTTGAAGTCTCAAAATTTTTATTTTACCTACTTTCTTCATTGACAGATACTCTATCATTAAGTTTAGTTTAATTTGTCACTTTGTATGAAAGAAGCCTTGGTAAGTAATATGTGTGAGCACCTACTATTCACACATCCATGGAAAGATGTAAACCTGTTGTGGTTGTTGTTATGTGCCATCTAGTCACTTGCGACTCATAGCAACCCTATGTACAACAGTTCTAAACTCTGCTCTGTCCTGTGTCAATCTCACTGTCTCCAACACACTTCTCACTATTGCCCCAGTCATTGAATCAATCCACCTCCCAGAGGGCCTTCCCCTCCTGCGCCTCCACCCTCCCAAGGATGATGTCCCTTTCCAAGGACAGGTCTTTCCTTACAACATGACCAAAGTATGTCAGATAAAGCCTCAGAATCCATGCCTCCAAGGAGCAGGCTGGTTTAACCCTCTCTAGAATGAATCTGTCTGTTTTCTTAGCAGTCCATGGGACCCTCAACACTCTTCTCTAACACCAAAGCTCAAATGCATCAATTTTGCTTCTATCCTCCCTGGTCATTGTCCAGCTCCCTGACGAATAACAAGTGATTGCAAAGACTGTACCAGACACACCTTAGTCTCCAGAGACACACTGTTCCTCTTCAGTACTTTAGAGAGGTCCCTAACAGCAGAATTTCTCATCGCAGTACATCTTTTAATCCTGGCTGCTGGTGCCAAGAGTGTTGATTGTGGAGTCAAGCACACTAAAGCTGTGAACAATCTCAATCTCTTCACTATCTATCCTGATGCTGCCATTTGGTCTAGTGGTGAGAATCTTTGTCTTCTTGACATTGAACCTCAGTTTATATTAAAGGCTGCAGTCCTTGACCCTCAGCATCAAGCGCTTCAGGT
Source organism: Elephantulus edwardii (assembly GCF_000299155.1). Classification (NCBI taxonomy): domain Eukaryota; kingdom Metazoa; phylum Chordata; class Mammalia; order Macroscelidea; family Macroscelididae; genus Elephantulus; species Elephantulus edwardii. The sequence goes on from NW_006400319.1 coordinate 178,107, forward strand.
CCTCCTCAGTTTCAGCAAGCAGGGTTGTGTCATCTGAATAACGCAGATTGTTGATAGATCTTCCACCAATCCTGATGCCACATATCGCCTCATTGAGCTCAGCCTCCCGGATGATCTGTTCTGCATACAGGTTGAAAAGGTATAGAGACTGGACACATCCCTGGCAAACGCCCTTCCCAATTTTGAACCATGCAGTGTTTCCTTGCTCTGTTCTGACGATGGCCTCTTGGTTCAAGTACAGGTATCGCATTTGCACGATCAAGTGTTCTGGGATTCCCATTTTTCTCATCTTATATCTAGCCTTTGTTACTGTGTGTAACAATGAAACCACTATATCTGGTAAAAATTTATTGGTTGTTTCCCTTTTACTTCTATTTTGGTGTGTACTTCCCCCTTTTTTACACTTTGTCCCAAATAAAACTACATTTTTTATTATTTGGAAGTAAAATGATATGCCTTTCCCCTTGATTAATTTTCCTGCATAAATAATACTTAATCTCTTTCAAGCAGAAAGATTTGTCAAGAAAACTTCTGGTAAAAAACAATCAATATGATGGACTTTCTGGTGTGTGCAGATCAAAGAAGGGATTGAAACTCCCTTGGGAAAAGGTCCTTCCATTTGGGGATCTCTGCCTCCACTCGAGGGCCATCCCAGAGACCCAATAAGACAAGAGATTTCAGGACAGAGTGCTAGAAGCAGGAGAAAGACTGTCTTAGCTTTATCAATTGGCATACTGAGCTACAGGAAACAAAGCTGTTTGAAATATCTTTGAACAGAAACTGCTTGAGTGGAGCACCTTGTTTTGCAACAATCAGTCACTCTGCTGACAAAGGAAAATAGAGTTTGGGAGAGGGAATTACAAGGTGAGATTCTTGCAGAGCTCTATTGCAGACCAAAGAGAACCTGAAGGAAAGGCAAATTTTCCCCAAAAGGACTTCCAGTAAGAGTGAGTGGCTCACCCTTAACGTCAACATTTTAAGCTGTCAACTAATGAATAACTTCATAAAGATGAGAACTATCAACAACTTATGCAGACACAATAGAAATGGTTTAACAATTACCAATAAAAATGTCACATATTGCCAAGAAAAGAGCAGACAGCTTCAAACACTGTGAAACAACAAATTTAGGATTCTTAAAAAAAAAAAACAGAGACTATTGAGGGCCCAATGAATACACCAGAATTAGGAAGGCAAAAGTTGTATGCTGATATGGAGGGATTTGAACAGCTATGGAAGAAAGTTCAAAAGATGGAAGAAGCAATGGAACAAAAAATAAAGGGAATAACCTAGAAGTAAAGAACTAGAAAAAATATATTGATGCAGAGTTATTTGAACAGCTACAGATGAAGTTGCACATGATGGAAGAAAAAAAATTATGGAAGCCAATAAGAAAGTGAATACTCTTGAAATAGGGAGCCAGAAGAAATATACTGAAGAGGAGGAATTTGCACAACAACAGAAGAAAATTATAAAGATGGAAGAAATAATTGAAACTACAGAGAAAGAGGTACATGAACTTGAAAATAATTACAAGACAGAGAAGACAGAGCCAACACAGTACTGGAAATAACATAAATTCATGGAAATGAATCACAGAATACTTAGGCAGTAATGCAAAAAGTGTCCAACACCCTAGAGGGACAAAAAAAGTAGAATAAAGTAAGTGAAGCAGAGAGTCAGTGAGCTGGAAGACTCAGTACAGAAAGAATAGAAATACTTTAAAAAGTATATCAGAATATTAACGCTGAAATGACAGAAATAGCCAACACACTAGAGAAACAAAAAAGTAGACTAGAAGAAATGGAAGAGAGTCAGAGGGCTCCATAAAAACATACTGGAAGAAAAATCAGGGATGAGACAAAAAGAAAATGAAAAAAGCATCAAAGTCAGAAGTAATGACATTCAAAGAAACAGTGTATATATTTTTGGAATTTCAGAAATTTTATTTTAGAGATGTAACACATTGTTTAAATGCTATGCAGAATTGTATTCTGAAATCTTCTGATTTTTTTCCCTAGTTGGAATTCATTAAAAATTATTTCATATAAAATATTTTTACCCTTTATTAATAAATTGCCTTTGTCTCAAATATACACTATTTCATCAGGAAGAATAATCCATTTTCTTTTTAAATCTTCATTGTCACCACTGCCTGTCTTTTTCTGTATTTTATGCCTCTTGCAAGGATTTCTCTTATACTGATCTTTCTTTGAGCTGTGTATGTTTTAATTGTATATTTTATGATTATATAATTATTTAAAATTAACTTGTATGTGTTGGGTTCATGTTTGTATTTAAATACTCCCAGAACAATCCAGTTACAATGGATGATTGTTCTTGATCAACCTTAGATACATAGTTACCTTAAGACTGTCAATCAAAATCCTTCTATTTCCCCTCTTGCATCTTTTATACTATTTTTACCCTTAGTTTTACTCATATACATGTGTGAAATTCCAGGATTAACTGTTGTTGAATTATTCAAGAGTATTTCAGTTGCAGATGATGTAACTCAACTCAAAATAGAGCA
>NW_006400319.1:181590-184664 GCF_000299155.1 Elephantulus edwardii
CATGCAATAATTGTCCCTTTGTGACTGAGACATTTCACTCAGCATAATGTTCTCCAGAGTCAACCATTTTGAGTAATATTGCATGAGTTCCTTGTTTTTTAATGCAGCATAGTATTCCATTGTGTGAATATACCACAGCTTCTCTAGCCATTCGTTTGTTGATGGGTTTCTTATACTTTAAATAGAAGTCCAGAGTTGAAACAAGCTGGGTTTAGTGATACATATATTGTCTGAGCCCCCTCTAATTTTCATCTTATTTTCTGAAGCTCTCTTTATGTCTGGACTTTTGATCACAGGGAATTTGGCTTTATATCCTACAACCTGCAGTCAACAGATAAGGGTTACCCATAGTATTTATGATAGAGAAAATTTGTAAAATAAAAAACAAGTTTATGATATATGTTCACTTTTAGGTGGATACAAGCACACAACCCAAAGACATCCTAAGTTTATAGACTTTGAGAAAAAAGAAACTGTATTTACTCATATGATATGATCATACATTTAGTTAAGAAAATACACATACATAAAAAGCAGCTTAAGAAAACAAAGGGTTATAAACTTTCAGGATAAAAGATCTTTGTTAAACCTATATGAAGAAAAAATCTTTTAAATGTCACAAAAAATTATAACTTTTATAAATTCAACAAAATATGTGTACTGTCTATACACAGAAAACTACAATTCACTACGGAAAGAAAGTGAAGAAGAACTAATGAGTAAACAAATAAACTTTCTTCAGGGATTGTTATTATTGTTCTTTGCCATTGAGTCATAACCCATAGCTGATCCTCCAGCAGCTTTTCAGAGGCAGTAAATCTCAACAGGGAGGAGATTGCTCAGACGTCTATATAGTAACTGGCAGCCTTTTAGATTATAGCAGTTTCTTACCACTAGGCCACCAGAGTTCCCTCCTTCTTCATGGATTGTTGTTGTTGTTATGTGTGATCGAGTTGCCTGCGACTCATTGTGACCCTATATTAACAGCCCTAAACCCTGCTCTACCCTGTGCCAATCTCACTGCCTCTGACAATCTACCCCCTAGTCACTGAATCAATCTCATAGAAGGTTTTCCTCTCCTGTGCTATTCCTCCACCCTCCCGAGCATTACATGTTTCTCCAAGGACTGGTCCCTCTTTACAACATGTCCAAAGTATGTCAGACGAAGCTTTAGAATCCTTGCCTCCAAGGGGCAGCCTGGTGTCACACTCTCCAGGATGAAACTGTTCTATTAACTGTCCATGTTATATTCAATATTTTTCTCCAACACCACAGCTCAAAGGCATCAATTCACCCACCTTCTATCATTTCTAGTCATTGCCCAGCTCTCTGACACATAGCAAATGATTGCAAGGACCATTGCCTCTATCAGGTGCACCTTCGTTTCCAGAGTGACATCGTTGCTCTTCAGTACATTGGAGAGGTCTCTAACAGCAGACCTTCCCATCACAATACATCTTTTAATTTTCTGGCTGTTGGTTCCAAGAGTGTTGATTGTGGAGTCAAGCAAACTAACGCTGTGAACAATCTCAATCTCTTCACCATCTATCATGATGCTGCCAATCCCCATGGTGAGAATCTTGGTTTTCTTGATATTCAGCCACAGTCCTTATTGAAGGCTGCAATCCTTGACCTGCAGCAAGCGCTTCAGGTCTGACTCAGTTTCAGCAAGTAGGGTTGTGTCATCTGCAAAACGCAGTTTGTTGATGAATCTTCCTCAAATTCTGATGTCACACTTCTCCTCATACAGTATAGCCTCCTGGATAATCTGTTCTGCATATAGGTTGAAAAGGTATGGAGATAAGTCACATCCCTGGTGTATACCCTTCCCAATTTTGAACCATGAAGTGTTTCCTTGCTCTGTTCTGATGACTGCCTCCTGGTTCAAATATAGGTTTCCCATTAGCACAATCAAGTGTTAAGGGATTCCCATTCTTCTCAGACACAACCACAGTTTGTTGTGATCCACACAGTCAAGTGCCTTTGCATAATCAATGAAACACAGATAGACATTCCTCTAGTACTCCCTGCTTTCAGCCAATATTCATCTAGCATGTGCTACAATATCCCTAGGACAATGAGCACTGCTAAACCCAGCCTGCACTTCTGGAAGTTCTCTGCTGATGTGCTGTTCAGTCTTTTGTGTTAAGCTTCAGCAGAATCTTGCTTGCATGTGATATTAATGATTTTGTTTGATAATTTCCACACTCTGTCAGATTAATTTTCTTTGGAACGGGAAAAAATACAGATCTCTTCCAGTCAGTTGACCAAGTGGTTGTCCTCCACATTTCTTTCTTTTCTTTTTTTTTTTCTGCTAGTTTATTTACAAAACTCGAATATAAATTTAAACATTTTTTTTCAGCTTCCCTCCAGATTTCTTGATCTATTATGATCCACTACGCTGGAGATGATAAGTGAGGAAAAATGGGGTTGCTTTCATAGCTAAAATGTTATTTCTTAGATCTGTCTTGAACTACAATATTGTGAGTGACAGGATAATATCCACAGGCATATAAGGAAGTCCAGTGAATACAACTTTAATTCAGATATATGCATCAACAACCAGAGCCAAAGAAAAGGAAATAGAAGATTTATACCAACTTTTACAGTCAGAGATCGATTGAACATGCAGTCAAGATGCATTAATAATGATGGGTGTCTGGAAGGCAAAAGTTGGGAACAGAGAAAAAGGCTCAATAGTTGGAAAACATGGACTTGGTTATAGAAATGAAGTTGGAGATAGAATGATTGAATTTTCACAATCAACAATTTATTCGTTTCAAATACATTTTTTATTTTATTAAGTTTTATTAGTTTTAATGAACATTTACAGAAATTTTGGGTTTTCATTCATTCATTGTTGCACTGTTTTCTCCACCCTCATCCCCAGTTCCTTCTTCTTCCCCCCCACCCCATGTCTGTTTTAATTGTCCAATTGCCACAGTGCTTGTCAAAGCCTGTTCTGATTAATCTCCTTTGTAAGTGTGTCCCTTGCCATTCCCTATCACTCCTCCCTGAGAGAGACTTCACCCTGATTCATAAGGAAAAGGGGATGGCGTATTCTCTTAGCTACT
>NW_006400319.1:185799-187015 GCF_000299155.1 Elephantulus edwardii
ACTAGGGATTTTGAGTATTTCTTCATGTGCTTGTTAGCCATCAATGAGCAAAAAGCAGATGAATTATGGGAGGATATCAAGAATATCATCCAGGAAGAGCGCAAAAGGTCATTATAAAGACAGAAGAGGGGAAGAAAAGATCAAAATGGATGCCAGAAGAAACTGTGAATATTGGCCTAGAATGCCAAGAAATCTAAGCAGAGGGAAGAAATCAAGATATTAGGGAGCTAAACAGAAGATTTCAAAAGGCAGCACGAGAAGACAAAGTATTACAATGAAATATGCAAAGAGCTGGAGTCAGAAAATCAAAAGGGCTCAGCATTTCTTAAGCTGAAGGAACTGAAGAACAAATTCAAACTTTGAGTTGATATACTTAAGGATGCTTGGGGCAGAATGTTAAATGATACAGGAAGTATTAAAAGAAGATGGAAAGAATATATGGAGTCATTGTATGAAAAGGAATTGACAGACACAGAAGAATTTCATGAAACAACACATCAGCAAGAACCTGTGGTGAAGGAGAAAGTTCAAACTGCTTTGAAAGAATTGGCAAAAGTTGACATATTTCAATTAACAGACGCTTCATGGATTAGGCAACTCAATATTGGTAAGATAACCATCATCTTTAAATTGAACTTTAGATCAAAGGTAATAATCTAAATTCCAAAATATCTTTGAACTCATAAAGAAACTACTTTTTAAAAATTAATATGGAAATTTAAGAGACTTGAAAGGCCAAAAGAACCATTCTGGGTCCCTTGTGTGCACCGAAACCTTTTTTTCAATCAAGTGAAAAGGGAGCCTACAAATTGGGGAAAATACAACAACAACAAATTTGAGAATGATATTTCAGGTAAGCATCTTATAATGAAAGGTTATATAATACTACAGGGCCTCCACAAGAACAAGACTGATAATTCATTAGCAAAATGGGCAAAAGACATATAGCAACTCTTAGCAAAGACATTCAGATGTCAGTAGACATGTGAAGAAGTGTTCAAAATCACCAGAATCAGAGAGCTGCAATTCAAAACAATAATGAAATATCATCTCACTCTCATACCAAAGTTTAAAAGGAGAGCAACCAGTAAATATTATAGAGAATGTGGAGAGATTGGCACTCTCATGCACTGCTGGTAGGATTGTAAAATGGCACAACCACTCTGAATGGCAGTTTGGCTTTTCCTTACAAAGCAGAACATAGAAATGCCACATC
>NW_006400319.1:190670-228662 GCF_000299155.1 Elephantulus edwardii
AGGAGGAACAGCTGTAAGCAGACCCTAGTGATTGGTACATGGAATGTGAGAGCCATGAATGAAGGAAAATTAGAAATTGTTAAGAAAGAAATGGAACACAATGTATAGGAATGCATTATATAAAACACAATGTACATGAACAAGACAATCTAAATGAAAGCTTGTTTAAAACAGTGCACTATTATTTTATGCAAACCAATAAAAGCATTAGAAGGAAAAATTAATTATGACAATGCATATGTTGGGCTTAATGACATATGCAGTCGTTAAAAAGAGTAAGACAGATTTTTATGTAGTGATAAAGTAAGCTTCCCAAGTTATATCCTCAAGACAGGGATGGAGAGAGCCTTTTTTTAAAGAAAATATTTTCTATGCTTTTGATTCCTTTCGAAATTTATGTCCTATATATTTGTGTTCATTAAAAAATTGTATCATTTAAAAAAAGGTCAGATGACTACTACGTTCTGACTTTAATATTTGCTTTAAAGTCATTGTAATCAAGCAACTGCATCATTTGCATAAGCTTGCAAAATGTTGATCAGTGATATAGGGTGGAGAACAGAAATAGAATCTTTAGACAGTTTAGTTTTTCACAGAGTTCCTAGGGATTTACCTAAAGGAAATTCTTTGCAATGGTTGCTTGTCTGCGTGGATCATGGCAAGTTGTGACTGACACTGAGGAGAATGGGAATCTTAGAGTGCTTGATTGTGCTTATGTGGAACCTGTACCTGGAACAGGAGACTTGGGTGAACGAACCGGGGAAGCACTGAATGGTTTGGAATTGGGAAGGGAGTGAGTCAGGGTTGTATTCTCTCTCCATATCTATACAATCTATATGTTTTTGTTGCTGTTAAGTGCTGTTGAGTCACCGGTGACTTATAGTGACTCTATGAAGGAGAGTCCTTGACACTTGGGTGTCTCTCTCATCCTCTCTCCAGGTTCATAGGGTTTCCGGAGGCAAGCTATTATGGAAGTGGATGTCACTCCTCCTTCCAAGCTTGTTTTAATAGGGGAGCTCCACCCCACACTCTGTCTGCATTGGATAACCAGCCATTAACGTCTTTGACACATCAGTGTCACAGTGTCCAGCCTCACAGCAACCACAAGTTACAGCTGTACAGCAACTTGTACACGAGGGCTATACGACCTAGAGGAATGTCTGAACAAAAACAGTGAAAGACTGGCCCGAGCACCACAGGCCCGAGGGACCTTCAGGGTCTTACCAGCTGAGTATGCCCAAATGCTGGCAAAATTCTTCCACCAGAATCTGTAATGTCTGCTCTGCTGGACCCCACGTGGGGCCCAAAGAACACCAAAATTGCTCTGAGCCCTCAAAGCTGCCATGCCTCAAGGAGCCAGAGTCTGTATACTGATCAAATTATCCAAGAAGCTGGACTCTATGAGGAAGAGAGTGACATCAGGATTGGAGGGAGACTCATCAATAACCTGTGTTATGCAGATGACACAACCTTGTTTGCTGAAAGTGTAGAAGGCTTAAAGCACTTGTTGCAGAGGATCAAGGAATGCAGCCTTGAGTATAGATTGCATTTCAATGTCAGGAAAACAAAGATCCTTACCACTGGACTGATAGGTAACATCATAATTGGTGGAGAGGGGATTAAAACTATCAATAGTTTCATCTTACTTGAATCCATAAATTAGCACCACTGGTATCAGCAGTCAGAAAATAAAGAGACACAATGCACTGGGAAAATCTGCAGTTAGAAACCTTCCCAAATTATTGAGGAGTAGTGATGTCAGTTTGAGGACTAAGGTTTGAGTCAGGCCATAGTCTTCCCAATTACTAGCTACACATCCAAGAACTGGGCAATGAATAAGTTTGACAGAAAAAGAACTGACGTCTTTGAGCTGTGGTGTTGGAGAAGAGCACTGAACATCCCATGGATGACCCAGAGAAGAAATAGATATATTTTGGATATGGTGCAGCCAAAGTGCTCTTTGGAGGCAAGAATGATGAGGCTTCACTGCATATATTTCACCTCACATGTTGCTAGAAGGTGTTATTCCTTGGATAAGGAAACTATCTTGGGAAAGGTGGAGAGGTGGTGAAGGAGAGGAAAACTCTCAACCAGATGGATTGACATGGTGACTGCTGCAATAGGCTCTTGTGTGTCAGAAAGTGTGAGGATGCCCAGGGTAGAATAGAATTCAGACCCTTTGTTCATAGGTCGCTATGAATTGTACTTGACAGCACCTAGCATCAACAATTAGTAATAATCATTATCATTGTTATTATCATTAACATCATCTTCCTTGATCCTTAAATGTAACCTTATGTAAAATTATTACTTAAGATTTAACTGTTGTTAAATTGATATCACTTTAGAAGGAATTTTGGAAAAAAAATTAGTAAATGGAGTTTGGGCACTATTTTTTATAAATTTGTGTGAAAGTTTATAAATACTGGTTGTTCTTTTATTTACTCATACACATTATAATATATAAAGTACAACTTATTAATGTAATTAATAAATTTTAATATATGATCAACTTCTTGGGGAGCCCTGTGCAAACCCAAGGCTATACTTCTCTGGTAGCTCAAACTCATCATTTGGAAGATGGGCTGTATCCTCTCCTCTCATTATGATTTAGTCTCTCAAAAACCCAAGGGGACACAATGAGCTAAAAGTGACTTAGCAGTGAGTGAGAGCAACCATTTTTTGCATATTGTACCCTTCTCATACAACTTACCTATTTATTAGTTGTAGCTTTCCCTTTATTTTTCAATCACTTGCTATACATCTGAGAGTTGGACAATGAATAAGGATAACAGAAGAATTACTGCCTTTGAACTGTGATGTTGAAGAAGAGCTCTGAATATCCCATAGATTGCCAAAAAGAACAACATGACTTACAGAAAGTGCAGCCAGAGTGTTCCTTGAAGCCAAAGATATCAAAGCACATAATTTGAGCATGTTGTAAGAAGTTCCATCTCACATATTTTAGGCATGTTGTTGGAGAGGCTACTCCTTGGAGAGGTACATCATGTCTGAAAAGAAGGAGAGTCAGCAAAAAAAAAAAGGAAGACCCTTAACCAAATAGATTGACATAGTGACTGCAGCAATGTGCTCAAGTGTGTCAGATGATGAGGATAGGATAAGTTTCAGATTTGTTGTTCACGGAGTTGCTATGACACTATGGCACCTGACAACAATTTCCTCTCTACATATGTCTGATAACTGTTTATAAACCTTCCTTAGCTTTTTATATAGTGACCTTATACCATAATATTACTATTACTATTACTAAGCATCATTTCTTCTACATTCATCCATGTTATGAAGTGTTTCAAAAATTCATTATCATTCCTTGTTATTGTTGGTGTGAGATATTGTTGACTTGGAACTAACTCAGAAATGATCCTCCAGTAGGTGTTAAGAGGCTGTAAATCATACAGAAGGTGTTAACTCATCTTTCTCCCATGGAGTAGCTGATGGAATCCAACTGTATGTCTTTGGATTGGCATCATAACTCTTCATTGTTGCATAATACTCCATTTTCTGAATGAAACTGTTGTTTAGTCTGTCATTTGTAATGTTTCCATCTCTTTGTTATTTATTGCATACAAAGCTGCAAACATTTCTGTGACAACTCATAGCAGAGTTCCATCCAAATTTGAAGCCATAAATCTTGTGGGAAGATATTGTTCTTCTTTATTTAAAAAAGCCACTGTTGGATTCAAACTATTACTTTCATTAAAATCACAATAAAAAAAGAAAACACAGCACAGTATTATTCTGAAATAATCAAAGACCTAGAGTTAGAAAACCAAAAGGGAAGAACATTTCTATTTCTCAAACTGAAAGAACAAATTCAATTTACAAGTGTCCATACTGACTAAGTCTGTGGGCAAAATATTGAATAATACAGGAAACACTAACAAAAAAAACAGAAGAAGATGTCATAGAGAAGTAATTTTTGAAAGCAGTATAAGCTTTCAAGTTTAGGAGAAATATCTGAAAGTTTATAAAAATTTTGACACTAAACTTACTTTGTGAGTTAATACTAAGAAAGTGGATAATGTCCTCAAATGGTCAATACACACCCATCTCAACTCATTGTTTTCTAAGTTCAATCATTATGTGTCTCATTTCATTTCTGGTATCTCATTTTTTTACGGATGCCTAGGATATTGATCTATTCATTTTATTCCAATTTTGACATATGCAAAGGATTTGAATTTGTAGATTATAATAAATTATGGATAACTTTCAGAAGAATGGAAAATCCAGAACACCTAATTGTGCTCATGAGAAACCTATGTAGCTCAAGAAACAGTTATCTGAACAGAACAAGGGAACATGGGAAAGTTTAAAATCAGGAAAGATGTGTGTCAGGGCTGTTTCCTTTTGTCCATACCAATTAAATTTGTATGTTAAACAAGTAATTTGAGAGGCAGTATTAAATGGAAAAAAATATGGCATTAGGACTGGAGGAAAAAAAACAACTGCAACTTTTATTATGCAGATAACACAACCTTGATTGCAGAACGTGAAGAGAACTTGAAATGCTAATTACAGAAGATCAAAGACTATACCCCTAAATATGATTTACATCTCAATATCAAGAAAATAAAAATACTAACCCTGGACTAATAGGCAACATCATGATAGATGGAGAAAAGTTTGAAGTTGTCAATGATTTTGTTTCACTTGGAGCACCCATTGTAACAACAAAAGCAACAATTTAACAAAATACTATGTAACTTAGGAGAGGATGGAGAGCATTTTGTGGTGGTAACGATCACATTCTGATAAGGACAAATATTGCATAAGACCGTTATTGTAAAAATAGGAGGCTAAATAGTAAAATATGTATGGGAACTCAAGGGGAGAAAGAGGTAGGAGCAGAAGGGTGAAGTTGGGTAGAGGTAAAACCAAAGATTTGCAGTTTGGTTGGTGAAGGGAGGAATCGGAAATGGGAAGGATCTGGACAAAAATACAGGGTAGTGATCGGCAAGGTGGACAATGACTAGGGAGGATAGAAGGAAAATTGATGTCTTTGAGCTGTGGTGCTGGAGAAGAGTACTGAATGTACCATGGACTGCCAAGAAAACAAATAGATTCATCCTGGAGAGGGTTAAACCAGGCTGCTCCTTGGAGGCAAGGATTCTGGGGCTTCTCCTGACATACTTTGGACATGTTGTAAGGAGAGACAGGTCTTTGGAGAGGGACATCATGCTGGGCAGAGTGGAGGGACAGCGCAGAAGGGGAAGACCCTCTATGAGGTGGATTGATTCAGTGACTTGGGTAATTGGGATGGATGTGTCAGGGGCAGTGAGGTTGGCACAGGATAGAGCAGGGTTTAGGGCTCTTGTACATAGGGTGGCTATGAGTCGCAAGCGACTCGATGGCACATAACAGCAACAACAACAATTCGTGAGAATGATTGTATGAAACACAATGTGAGTGAAGAACAGTGTGAAAAACCATGTATATTAACTTTGTAAGCAAATCAACAAAACAAAAAAAGAAAAAGAAAACAACAACAAACAAAAATTAAAAAGACATGTTGTATTGGGAGAGTTGGCTGTCAAGGACCTCTGTAAAGTACTCAAGAGAAAACTTATCAATTTAAAGAATAAGGTGAGTTTGATCCAAGGCATATTGGATTCTCTGCGTACAAAATTTAGAACATGATTGAGAAACGTAGAAAAATATAAACCTTTGAATTGTAGTGTTGATGAGGTTTATTAGAGATATCATGGAATGTCAAAAGAACAAACAAATCTGTCCTGGAGGAAGCATAACCAGGGTGCTCTTAGACGCAAAGATAGTGAAACTTCTCACAATCTTTGAATATGTTGTTAGGTGGGCCAATCGTCAGAGAAAAGATATCCTAGGAACAGTAGAGTCAGAGAAAGAGAGGATGTCTTCAATAAGATGAATTTACTTGGATATTGTAACAATGGACTTGAGTATGTCAGAGTTACAGAGGTGGTGTCAGATGTTGCACAGTTTTGTTCTGTTATTTATAGGTTCATTATTGTTGTTATTGCTGTTGTATCATTAAGTTGCCTGTGACTTCTAGCAATCTTATGAACAACAGCTCTGAACTCTGCTCTGTCCTGTGCCAACCTTATTGTCTCTTACACACCTACACCCATTACCCTAATCACTGAGTCAATCCATCTCATCGAAGGTCTTCCTCTCTTACTTTGTCTCTCTACCCCCACAAGCATGAGGTCCCTCTCCAAGGACTGGTCCCTCTTTGCAACATACCAAATGTATGTCAGACGGACCTTCAGAATCCTTGCCTCCAAGGAGCAACCTGGGTTTCACCCTCTCAAGGATGAACTTGTTTGTTCTCCTAGCAGTCCATAGTATATTCAATACTCTTCTCCAGTTCAAAGTCATCCAATCTCCTTCTATCATCCCTAGTCATTGTCCAGCTTTCTGATGCATTGCATGTAATTACAAAGACCATGGCCTGGATCAGGCACACCTTAGTTTCTAGACTTACAATTTGATAGTACCTAACAACACCCACCAAAGGTAAATTTCTCTTTTAGTATGGTTCCCAAGAAACTCCGGTGATAATTTCTAAAATAGAAATCTTTATTTTGTCAACATCTCCATCACTTTCCCATCAACCTATTTAATTATTACACTCATCTCAAGGAATGTCATAAACACAAATTTATTTATCAAGTCATACAATCTTTTTTCTCAATATTTTGTTTGTTTCTTCATAACTTATAATCTGTTATTGTTAATTATTCATTGTATCTTAAAGTCATACCACTAGCTTTGATTTTATGTTACAGCAAATGGAGATACCACTGCTATGCTACTTTCCTATTGTGTCTTACCAATCAAAAGGGCCTGACTGGCAGCATTCTGCTGCTTCCTCAATTCCAACCAGATTTCAAAACCAAGGCATAGTTTAAACTCCATTAGCTGTGAAGTTAAGGTTTTGCTGGTTAAATGAGCACTGAATCAATATTGATTGAGTTAATCAGTGCATCAGTATGTTAATGGGAGATTGTAAGGTAAAAGGATCTTAAAAACACTAACCAAGAATAACCGCAATAATTCATCATGTTTTATGGAGAATTTGAAGAAATTCTTAGAGAAAAATGTGAGAAAATGTGATTTGATCCTGGCAAGGCCAGTTTTGAATTTATTATAGATTCTAATTTTAAAATAGACACATTAAAACTGGTCCCTGCATTTTGTAATTTATACGTACTTATATTTTGGCAATGGGTTTGGTGTGTCAGAATTGGTAAGACTGACTCAGGGTAGGAAAGGATTCAGAGCTGCTGTACATAGGGTCACTATAGGTCACAGGTGACTTGATGGCACATAACAACAACAACAGCAACATATTTTTGCCACAATGGTTATTTGACTTTTGTTTTAAGTTTATTACAATATTATTGAGATACAATGTCATTAAGTATAGGAGTCCCTGGCTGGCACAGTTAGTCATAGGCAACTGATCAAGAAAGTGATGGTTAAAACTCACCCAAAGTCACGTAGGAGTACATATCTGGTGATCTACTTCCAAAAGATCACTCATCCTAGGGAGAGTTAAACCAGACTGCTCCTTGGAGGCAAGGATTCTGAAGCTTCATCTGACATATTTTGGACATGTGGCAAAGAGGGACCAGTCCTTGGAGAAGGACATCATGCTCTCCCAAGTAGAGGGACAGCACAGGAGAGGAAGGCCTTCGATGAGATGGATTGATTCAGTGACTGGGGTAGTCAGGGTAAGAGTGTCTGAGACAATGAGTTTGGCACAGGATAGAGCAGGGTTTAGGGCTGTTGTACGTAGGGTCACGATGAGTCTCAGGCAACTCGACAGCACATAATGACAACAACAACAACATACATACACGTAGAAGCAGTACCAGAGGAATGTCTAGCTGTGCTTCATTGACTATGCAAAGGTTTTTGACTGTATGGATCACAACAAGATGTGGTTGACTCTGAGAAGAATGGAAATCCCAGAACATTTGATTGTGCTAATGCGAAACCTATACTTGGACCAAGAAGCAGTTGTCAGAACAGAGCAAGGGGACACTGCATGGCTCAAAATCAGGAAGGGTGTCTGCCAGGGATATATTCTGTCTCCATATATTTTTAATCCGTATGCAGAACAGATCATACAGAATGCTGGCCTGTATGTAAAGGAATATGGCATCAGGATTGGTTGAAGATTCATCCACAACCTGTGTTATGCAGATGATACAACCCTGCTTGCTGAAACCGAGGAGGAACTGAGGTGCTTGCTGCAGAAGGTCAAGGGTGCAGCCTTCAATATGGATTGAAACTCAATATCAAGAAAACAAAGATTCCAACCACTTGGCCAATTGGGCACATCATTATGGATGGTGAAGAAATTGAGATAGTTAACAGTTTTGGTTTGTTTGGCTCCACAGTCAACCTCTTGGTACCAGCATCCAGGAAATCAAGATACAAATTGCTTTGGGAAAGTCAGGTGTCAGGGACCACTCCAGAGTACTGAAGAGCAATGACGTCAGACTGGAGACGAAGGTGTGCCTGATCCAGGCCATAGTCTTCACAATTGCGTGCTATGCATTGGATAGCTAGACAGTGACTAGGGATGATAGAAAGAGAATTGATGCCTTTGAGCTGTGGTGCTGGAGAAGAGTGTTGAATATACTGTGGACTGCTAGGAGAACAAACAGGTTTGTCCTGGAGACCGTGAAGCCGGAATGCTCCTTGGAGGCAAGGATTTTGAAGCTTCATCTGGCATACTTTGGGCATGTTGCAAGGAGGAACTATTCTTTGGAGAGGGACATCATGTTTGGGAGAGTGGAGGGACAGCATATGAGAGGAGGACCCTTGATGAGATTGATCAATTCAGTGATTAGGGTAGCGGAAGTAGGAAGTAGGTGTGTCAGAGACAGTGCGGAATGGCTCAGGATAGAGCAGGGTTTATGACTCTTGTACATAGGGTTGCTATGAGTCAAAAGTGACTAGACAGCACTTAACAACAACAACAAGCATATAGAATAGTTATGGTGAAAGGACACAACCCTAAAGAACACCTTTTCTGATAACACACAGTATCCCTTCATTTTGTTCTACGTTCAGATCCTATGTTCAATTAAGTGTTCTAGAAATCTCATTTCCCATATGTAATTCATTATGATACATACAGTTACATGCATTTGCATGGTCAATAAAATATAACTAAACATCTCTCTTGCATCTCTGTTTTCAGCTAAGATTCAATTCTGTACCTAATTCCATCATTCTCCTTTGTACTCTTCTAGCTGGTTTTAAATTATCTTAATCAAGATTTTACTTCATGTGATATTAATGATATTTATAAATTTCTTTAGGAACATCTTTTTTAGAATGGACACACGTATGGATTACTTCCTAACAAGTGAACAGGTAGACATCTCCCAAATTTCTTTTTATAGACAAGTTAGCACATCCACGTCTACATCTGTTTGTTGAAACGCCTCAGGGTATTCTGTTAATTACTGGAGACTTAGTTTCTCCTGATGCCTTCAGAGCAGCTTAAACATCTTCCAATAATATTATATCATGTTCATATGCAACCTCCTTAAATGAATGTACATTAACCAATTCTTTTTGGTACAGTGACTGTGCAAACCTTAGTATCCTTTGATGCTTCTTGCGTCCTTTGATATTTTGCTTCTAGAATATTTTAGTCCTACAGCTTGAAGCTTGAATCTTTTGTCATTTCTTTGTTCTTGAAAAATACTCCAAATTAATAAAGAGCAACGATGTCAGTCTGAAGACTAAAGTGTGCTTGATACAGGACATGGTCTTTGCAATTACATCCTATGCATCAGAAAGCTGTACAATGGCTAGGGACGATAGAAGGAAAATTTATGCCTTTAAGCTATGGTGCTGGAGAAGAGTGTTGAATATACCATGGACTGCTAAGAGGACAAACCAGTTCATCCTGGACAGGGTGAAGTCAGGCTGCTCTTTGGAGGCAAGAATTCTGAAGCTTCATCTGACATACTTTGGGCAGGTTGTAAGGCAGGACCAGTCCTTGGAGAGGGACCTCAATCTTGGGAGGTTGGGGGAATAGCACAAGAGAAAAAGAGCGTCAATGAGATGGATTGATTCAGTGACTGGACTAATGGAAGTAGATGTATCAGGAACAATAAGATTTGCACAAGACAGAGCAGGGTCTAGGGCTGCTGTACATGGGGTCATTATGAGGTGCAGGCAACTTGAGGGCACATTAACAACAAAAACAACATTCTTTCCTTTTGGTTTTCTAACACCAGCTATTAGCATGTTTCATTACAATACTTTGATTTGTCTTCTAGAGCCTCCTTTTGAAATTTTTTGTTCAGTTCTCTTACTGCCTCATTTCTCTTTTGTGTGTGACCTGTTTCAATGTTTAGAAAGAACACTAGTTTTCAATCAACTAATTATACATACTTTTATAACATTTATTACAATATCCACCTTGTAATCACACTATTCCTGCTTCCTCTATATAAATTTTATTTCCATTAATCCTTCTATTCTACACTTGTGCAAAAGTGATTGCTTATTCTAAGAAGTCAGTACCTTGTTGGTTTTATCATTGACCTTATAGGCTAGACTGAAAGTTGATCCATGTGGCAAGGTTTTCTTGCTATGTTTTATTTTTCCAGATCTGAAGTGACTAAACCCCTCAGTCTGAGGGGTTCCACTAGTCTCTATTGTACCTGTAAGTCTGACCTTTTCATTCCTCATTTCTTTCTACTTTATCTAGAATCTTCTCCTGTGATCCTGTCTAGAGTAGTCAACAATGATAGTTGCGAGTCACCTAGTTGTTCTGTTTTCTTGATTGTATAAGTGAGTTTGCTTGGTCTTTTAGAGTAACTAGTTCAGTATATCTTCGATTTTCATCCCTTTTCTGTGTCCCAGACAGAAACCTTAGACAGCTCTGGCAAGGTTTTAAGACTCCATTGTTGCACTTCAAAGTGAGATGTAAAACTTCAGTTTCATGGACTATGATGTATCAATTACCCCCTGTTATCTTTCAAGACAAGGATCCCGAGGCCTCATACCCAAAATCTAATTCCTTCAGGGTGTCAAGTTGTAATTAAGAAGCTTATAAGCATTTTTCTCTGTTTACTCTACTTTATATGTGGATGTCTTTATAACATATATTAATATTCAGACAAGGCAGTACAATGCAGCACAAAGAACAATATAGAATTTATGAGCATAATGAAGCTAGAAGACACTGTTTTGAGTCATTAAATAAATCAGTCACAAAGGACAACCATTGTTTCAAACAAATACAGTTAAAAACTAAAGAAAAATTTATACATAGAATAATCCTTGCAATTTAAAAAAAAATGATCCAGTATGAAAAACAATTTCTATATGAATTTTATGAACTTTATATGCAAACCGGTATAAAATTATTACCTAACATGAGATGGACTAAAGGGCATTATGCTGAGTGAACTAACTTAGTCGCACAAAGACAAATACTGCATAAAACCATTATTGTATAATATGTATGAGGATCCAAGTGGGGAAGGAGATGCGAGAGGAGGCGCGGGGATGGGATTAATCATGGGGTCATATAATTTGATGGGTGGAGGGTTAGGGAAATGGGAAGGATCCAGTGTGAATAACAATGCATTTTAATTTTGTAAATAAATCAATATTTTTAAAAAACCAGCAAAAAAATGGGAAGGGAAGAAGAAGGGAGTTAAAAATTAGTAAATAGATAATAGATTTGTATTAATATGGGTAAAGGAAAAGATGATGTATAATTAAGGGAGATTACAACAACAAAGAAAGGAAGTCACAAAGAGCTACACAAGAAATACAGTCAACAATAAATACAAAGACAAACAGATAAGATGAATAGTTATGGATGACATTCATGACCAGACACAGATTTTTCAGATCATATTTCTTCACCCTCATTTTTTCTTTTCACTTTAATTGTTCAATGTTCTTATACATTTTCAGAGTCTTTTCTGACATCAGTTTTGGCCTTTTCTTCCTTATCTTTTTAATAACCATTTGCTTTCTTCTTCATGATACCTACAACTCATCTGTTACTATTGTTAAGTGCCATCAAGTCGTAGGTGACTCATAGTGACCCTATCAATGAAAGTCCTCAACCCTTGCTTGCGCACCTGTCATTCTTTCTCCAGGTTCATAGGGTTTTGGAGGCAAGCTGTTTACCAAAGTGAACGTCACTCCTGTTTCCAGGCTTGTTTCAACTGGGGAGCACCACCAAACACTATCTACCAACTCATCTAGTCCTCAGTAATTAATGTGATAAACTTGGGGTCTTATTTTGGCACTTCAGAACTTGTATTTCTTCAATTTCAATTTTCACTTCCTTATGCACATTTTATCATTGGTTCTACAATAGATCACTATTACTCATGCTCTGACTGCTGATATTGAGTTTCTTCATTACTTTTTTCTTGATCTTCAACAGTATTTTGTTTGTTATGTGTGGTATGAATAATATTGGTTGATAGTTCCCACATTCTGTTGGGTCACCTTTCTTAGGAATGGAAATAATAATGGATCTCTTCCCATCCATTGGCCAGACAATTGTCCTCCAAATTTCCTGGTATAGACTAGCAAGTACATCCAAAGCTGCTTCTGTTAATAGAAACAAGTCAGCTGGTATTACACTGATTCCTGGGGCCTTAGTATTTGCCAATGCCTTCAATGCAGCTTCCACTTCGTCTTTTATTACCACTGACTCCCGCTCATATAGCATTTCGTGAAATATTTCAGTGCCAATCAATTCTTTTTGGAACAGTGATTTTATGTATTCCCTCCATCTTCTTTTGATACTTTCTGAATTATTCTATATATTGCCCATATTATCTTTCAATACTGTGATTAAAGGTTTAAATTTGTTTTTCAATCCTCTCAGCTTAAGAAATGTAGAGTGAGTTCTTCCATATTTCTCCAATTCTAGCTCTTTGCACATTCCATTATAATACTTTCCTTTGCCCTTTCATGCTGTCCTTTGAAATTTCCTGTCCAGCTTTTTTACTTTGGCATGTTGCCCTTTGTCTTGGCTTTTCAGTGCTCTAGTGAGATATTTAGAGTATCTTCTGACATCCATTTCAGTTTTTTATTTATCCTCTGTTTTTGTTTTGCTTTTTTAAATTTTTTTGATGCAAGAACATGAGGGGTTTTATTACATCTCCTCTGTTTTTTATAATGAACTTCTATTTAGTGCATGGTTGACATCCTTGATATCATTCCACAACTCATCAAGTCTTTAATCATTGGAGTTCAATGCCAAAAATCTACTCCTAAGATGATCTTGAAATTCAGATGGAATAGATTTAAAATAATATCTTTGTTCCTGTGTACTTATTTTAATTTTCTTCAGCCCCAATTTTAACTTTCACATGAGTAATTGATGATCTGACACACAGTCTGCCTCTGGCCTAGTTATGACAACCAATATTTAGTTTCTCCAATAATTTCTTCCAAAGATGTCATCAATAAATCTGAATTATAAGCAGCCCATCAGGTATGATCCATATGAAAAGTCATCATTTCTGTCTTTTAAGAAGTACATAGAAACAACTGAAATGTCCAACCACAAATGAATGGATTGAGAAATTATAGTACATTCACATGATGGAATACTATGCAGCACACAGGAGCAATGATTTTGTAAATTATTACTTAACTTGGAAGGGACTGGAGAGCATTATGCTGAGTGAAAATATCAGTCTTACAAGAATAAATATTGCATAAAACCATTGTTGTAGAATAAGTATAAGGATAAAAAAAGGATGGGAGAGGGTGGAAGCAGAGGGATGAGAATGTGCAGGGGGAGGGGGATTAATCATCGGGTTGTACAAGTTGATGAATGGAGGGTGATGGAAATTGAAAGAATTTGTTCTTGAAAACAATGTATTCGATTTTAGTAAATAAAATAGTTGTTGCTGTTGTCAACCCTATGAATAAAAGCCCTGAATACTTGTATAACTTTCATTGTTTCTCCAAATTCATAGGGTTTCTGGAAGCACGCTATTTTGGAAGTGGATGCATTTGACACATCACTGTCACAGTGTTTAGCATCACAGCAACCATAAGTTATCTCTGTACAGCAAATGGATAGACCAGTGCTATACCACTTGGAAGAATGTTTGGCCCAAAGCAATTAAAGCCAAGCCTGAGGGCTGCAGATTACCCACCTTTGGCTTGGTAGCATAACTTTCTATCCAGTAGGCCAAAAGAGCTCCCTCTATGTTGTTATTGTTAAGTATTGTTGAGTCATAGACGACTCATAGTGACACTATGAATGAAAGACCTGAACACTTGTATAACTTTGATCATTTCTCCAAGTTCATAGAGTTTCCAATTAGAACCATTCAAAAATGGCTAGAGCAGTAGATATATAGGGAACTTCTAAAAGCTTAAGCAGGATTTAGAAGAAGCCATGAAGCTAGGGATATCATTGTCAGATCCACCTGATTGAAAGTGAAGCATTTTTGTTGTTGTTGTTGTTATGTGCCATCAAGTCACCTGCAACTCATAGCAACCCTATGTACAATAGCCCTAAACTATGCTCTATTGCTTGCCAATCTCATTGTTTCCTACATACCTACCCCGCCTACCTCAGTGACTGAATCAATCCATCTCATCAAGGGTTTTCCTCTCCTGCACTGTCCCTCTACCATTCCGAACATAACATCCTTCTCCAAGGACTGATCCTGCTTTGCAACATGTCCAAAGTATGTCAGACAAAGCTTCAGAATTCTTCCTTCTAAAGAACAGCCTAGCTTCACTCTCTCCATGATGATCTTGTTTGTTCTCCTAGCAGTCCATAGTATATTCAATACTCTTTTCCAGCACTGCAGCTCAAAAGTATCAATTCTCCTTCTATCATTCCTAGTCATTGTCCAGCTCTCTGATGCATAGCAAATAATTGCAAAGACCATGGCCTGTATCAGGCACACCTTAGTCTCCAGACTGACATCGTTGTTCTTCAGTAATTTGGAGAGGTCTCTGACAGCAGACTTTACCACTGCAATTTGTCTTTTCATTTCCTGGCTGCTGGTACCAAGAGAGCTGATTGTAGAGTCAAGGAAACAGTCAACAATCTCAAACTTTTCATCATCTATCATAATGCTGTCTATCATAATGCTGTCAATCGGGCCCATGGTGAGAATCTTTGTTTTCTTGGTGTTGAGTTTCAATTCATATTGAAGGCTGCATCCTTGAGCTTCTGCAGCAAGTGCTTCAAGTCCTTCTCAGTTTCAACAAGCTGAGTTGTGTCATCTGCATAATGCAGACTGTTGATGAGTCTACTTCCAATCCTGATGCCATATTTCTCATAGAGCCCACACTCCTGGATAATCTGTTCCACATATAGATAGAAAAAATATGGAGCTAGGACACATCCTTCCCAATTTTGAGTCATGCTGTGTTTCCTTGCTCTGTTCTGATGACTGCCTCCTGGTCCAAGTATAAGTTTCTCATGAGCACAATCAAGTGTTCTGGGATTCCCATTCTTCTGAATGAGCCACAATCAAATGCCATTGCATAGTCAATGAAAAAAGATAAAGTTTTCTGGTACTTTCTGCTGTCAGCCAAGATCCATCTAATATTAGCTATAATATCCTTAGTGTCACGGTCTTTTCTAAATCAAGCCTGTATTTCAGGCATTTCTCTGTTCATGTGCTTGTTCAAGTAATTTTATTGATAATCTTGCTTGCATATGATATCAAAGATACTGTTCAATAATTTCCACATTATGTTGGGTCACCTTTCTTTGTAATAGGAACAAATATAGACCTCTTCTAGTCAATTTGCCAGGTGGTTGTCCTCTAGTCTTCTTGGCACAACTTAGTGAGCATATCCAGTGCAGCATCTGTTTGTTGAAATATGTCAATTGGTGTGTCATCAATTCCTGGGGACTTATTTTTTGCCAATTCTTTCAAAGCAGCTTGAACTTATTCCTTCATCAGCACAGGCTCTTGCTCATATATTTCATGAAATCCTTCTGTGTCTACCAATATCTATGTGTGTTTTATTGACTAAGCAAAAATATTTGGCTATGTAGATCATAATAAGTTGTGGCTGACATTGACAAGAAAGGGAGTCTCAGAGCAATTAACTGTACTCCTATGAAATAAATCTATGCCTGAACTAGGAGGCTGTTGTGTGAACAAAACAGGAGAACACTACATGCTTTAAAATTAAGAATAAAAAAAAATAAAATTAAGAATAGAGTGTGTCAGGGATGTATTCTCTATATATACCTATTAAATATGTATGATGTGCAAATTATTTAAGAACCTGGACTCTAGAAGGGGAATGTGACATTATTATCAGAGGACAAGTCATCAATAACTTGAGTTATGCAGATGACATAACCTAGCTTGCTGAAAGTAAGGAGGAATTGAAGCACTTGTTGCAGACGATCAAGAAATGTAGCCTTCAATATGGATTGCATGTCAAAGCAAAAAACAACAAAGATTTCTACTACTGAATTGATAGGCAACATTATAAAATTATCAACACCTTCATCTTACTTGGATCCACAATTGAACACCCTCTGTACCAGCAGTCAGGAAATAAGGAGACACATTGCACTGGGAAAATCTGTAGCTAGGAACCTCTCCAAATTAATGAGGAGTAAGGATGTCAGTTTGAGGTCTAAGATGCATCTGATTCAGGATAGTCTTTCTGATCACTTGCTATGTATCTGAGAGCTAGACAACAAATGAAGGTAACAGAAGAAGAATTGATACCTGTGAGCTATGGTTTAGAGAAGAGCACTGAACATCTCATGAACAACCAAAAGAACAAACAGATAGATATGTCTTGGAGAGGGTGCTGCCGGAGGCCTCACCTCACATATTATGGGCATATTGCTAGGAGGAATTATTTCTTGAAGAGGAACATGATGCTAGGAAGAATGGAAGGTGAGGAAAGGTGAGGAAGACCTGAAACCAGGTGGAGTGACATGGTGAGTGCCACAAAGGTTCTTGTGTTTCAGGAAGTGTGAGGATGGCACTGGATAGAACAGTGTTCAGATCTTTTGTTCATAAGGTTGCTATAAGTTGTACTCAATTTGACAACACCTAACAACAGTAACAAGTTTTCCTATATTAGTACTGCATTCATTTCATGTTCCATTTATTAAAGGTGTCTGTAGTTGTTTTCCCTCATTTTGAGTCAAGCCACACCAGCAAATAATTGTCTTTTATTAGGTATAGTTGGCCTTAGTTCAAATTTCTATAAATTAGAAAATATAAATATTTCATAAAATAATTATTTAAAATTCAATAAAACATACAAAATATAGTGGAACATAACAAGACACAATAAATAAGAATCTATGGATTTTGTTTTTACTCCTTTTGTGAGAAGATGAATAAAATGGAAAAGATCACTTTGAAGACTAAAAAGATGCTGAGACATTCCTTGCTACTAGTGGCATTAGTCTCCAGTTACCAAAGACTTCTGAGTTCAGGGCTAGTCAAGTCTTCTCCTCATTAAACGTAAAGATTTGGACTCTCACAGTTAAACTAACATTGTAATCATCAGTTCTGATTCACCAATGCTGATGAATGTCTTGAGGCCTCACTAGTGTTTCATATTAAGATTACTTTAGCTTATGCATCAGAATTATAAGCATCTTGTCTATATTTGCAAGATAATATAATCCAGGCTAATATTCTAAGAAAATCATCACAATGGCTACAAGTATATATGAAGGTTGTTGTTGTGAACCTAGAGACCTAACCCATAGTTGAGCCTCTAGCCAACTTTCAGAGGAAGTTAATTACATGAGAGAGGATCTTTCCCCTGAGGAGCAGCTGGTGAATTTGAACTGTCTAGTGGAAATAATCTGTGCTGTGATTCCAAAAGTTCATGGTTTAAATCCACCAGTTGCTCTGCCAGTGAAATATGGCAATCTCCTCCTGTGAAATTTATTGCTTCTGAAAATCCACTGGAGGGTCAGCTATGCAGGGTTCCGACTTGGTGGTACATCACATCAAACAAAATATATGAAGGTAGAGAGGAAAAAATACATTAAAGTCTCATGCATTTTTGCTTTGTCTTTTTTAGAGTACAGAGTTCTGGTTGCTTTTTGTTGTTGTTATACGCTATAGAGTTGACTATGACTCATATGGCCCTGTGAACAATGGCTCTGAGCTTTGCCCCATCCTGACCTCTCTGCCATAGTTACTATGGCAATCCATCTCACCCAGGCTCTTCCTCCTCTGACCTAACCCTCTACACTTCTCCAAGGACTGGTCCCTCCTGGTGACATGCCCAACCTTTGTGAGATGGGCCTTCAAAATTCTTGTATCCAATGAACAAACTAGTTTCACCCTCTCCAGGATTGGTAGTTTAGTGATAAAGAATCACATTGCCAGTGCATACATGCATTGTTCAACCTCGAATCACAAATTATTGAGAGAAAAAGCAAAATGTTATTCATGCTAAAAATGTAGAAGCAATGGTAGCAAGTGCAAAGCAAATCTTCTTATTGGAAAAGTTTGTTAATATATTCTGTGTGAGTTCTTAGTTGAAATCAGCTCACTACAGTTTGTATTTCATCTTATTTTCAATGATAGGTTTTCTGACTGAGTGTAAAGACTTGTGATCATTTATTTGATTGCAATCATCTGTTCTCTAAAATTTATTTCTCTCTCTCAGGATTCCAGTGTTATCTACAGATTCTTAGGGTGCTCTCCTTGGTTTCCCTTGAGGAAAATTACTAGGTCTTGATTGCCTGTTTTTATTCTCTCCTGGGTCTTGTCCTAAATCAACCCTGTCCACAGGGAGCTCAATGACAGCAATTACAGAACTCAAGTATCTGTATATCAGAGGAAATGTGTTCAGAGGCCACTTGGGAATTCCCATCTGCTTCCTGCCCTTCAGCTAAATTACAGTGCAAACACAATAGCAGACACAGAAGGCAGAACATGCATTTATCTTGCAGGGAAAGGAAAATATGGAGGTGCTAAGAAAGTGGAACCCAGAACACTTTCCTCTAATGAGCAAATAGTGTGTGCCTATTATTATGTGAATCCACCACCAGCTCCTGGAAAGAAAGATGGCGAATCACCTTCCAGGTGATTTAAAACCTCAGAAATCCAAAGAACTTTCAGCTATAGAAGTGAGGCTCAGCCTTTGGTTTCACAATTCAACTCCCTATGAACATGATCTCAGATCTCCCATCAATAAATCAACAAAGTAGGCAATTTTAGATTTTTGTTTATATCTTTTTTAAAGTAAGAAAATCAAGAATATTAATGTGTCCACCATCTCTTTGTACAGATGTCTTATATTTGATGCCTATGAATAATATCCACACACCCTAAAACCCATTGCATTCCTTTTTATATCATCTCATTAAGTGTATATGTATAGGCACTATGTTTTCTTAAAAAGATAATTTGAATTGATAATACAAAATTCTGTCATACAATCTCTGATCTCCTTTCTATCACAAAAGTTATGTTTTCCCACCTATAATCCTTTTCTCCTTTGTTTCCTAATTTTAAATTCAATCACCAGATATTACTAACACATCTTGAATGCATATTTGATCAGCTTCAGTCTGCAGAAGTTGGTAGAAATCCTTACCTATGGTGGAAATGTTTTCACGTTTGACTTTAGTAATGAAAGCATATACATTTGAACCGTGTTAACCATTCGTCCTTATTCATGTGTGGTTATTATCCTATCTCCAACAGCATTACACATCATGATACATCTTGAAATGTTCTTTTCAATGATTCTTCAATTTTTTCATTCTTGGCATAATAGACTCTACCACTATTCAGGTCAAAATGGTCAATACTTGTCATTTCTACTGATGTGTATGATACGTATTTTCATGTACTCCATTTTTTAGAAGTTCTAACTTTCCTAGATTTATACTTCCTTCATTCTTTATGCCAAATACAATGAATAAATGCAGAAGTCCTCTTCATTTTGAATCTTGCCACATCTTAATGAATTTTTTATTCTGTCCATATTGGTAAGGAAGACTCTACTTTAACGAAGCAGCTCTTCTTCAATCTTACTTGGTGCCTTTCTGTGAAAACTTATTTTCTGGCATCAGGTCAGATAATATTCCATTGCTAATAAATTATTCACTGTCATATTATTTTAGAAGTATATCCTAATTCTGTTTTCTAGTTTTGGGGAGTCAGTTTGTTATTGTTTTTACGTGCCATTGAGTCACCTGTGGCTCATGTACAACAGCTCTGGAGTCTGTCCTGTACTGAGCCAGTCTCACTGACTCTGACACATCTATCCCCATTGCCATAGTTACTGTATTAATCCATCACACCAAGGGGCTTCCTCTCTTGTATTGTCTCTCTATACTTCTGTGTATGATGTCCTTCTCCAAGGATCAGTCTCTCCTGGCCACATGCCCAAAGCATATGCGATGAAGCTTCAAAATCCGAGCCTCCAAGGAGGAACTTGGTTTCACCATCTCCAAGATAGACCAGACCTTTTTGTTTTCTTGGCAGTCCTTGGTATGTTCAAGACTCTTTTCCAGCACCACAACCCAAAGTCATCAATTCTTCTTCTGTCATCCTTAGTCATTGTCCAGCTCTCTGATACATAGTGAGTAAGTGTTAAGATCATGGCCTTGATCAGGCCTGCCATTGTCTCTAGGCTGACATCGTTGCTTCTCAGTACTCTGAAAAGGTCCTTGACAGCAGATTTCCCCAGTGTAATTAGTCTTTTGATTTCCTGACTGCTGGTGTCAAGAGTGTTGATTGTGGAATCGAGCAAGCTGTAACTATTAACAACTTCAATCTCTTCTCCATCTGGTATCTCTATTGAAATCTGTCCTCTTATGTGACCTTGGCAGTATTTGAAATACTGGTAGTGTATTCTTATTATTTTTATGTGCCTTGGGTTGGCTATGATTCATAATAACCCTATAAAAATGTTTCTGAACCCTGCCCTATTCTGTGTCATCCTCACCATCTCTGACATTCTTGAGTCCATTGTTACATACCTTCCATAATTAGTACACACAAACCAACTCTGTTCTGCAACAAACTGAGAGATAGGTACTATCAAAATCTATATTACTTAAAAGAAGAACAAATATGTCTTATAAAATAAGCTGAATCATAATTTCACAGAAAGAGTGGGTGTGGAACTGTCTGGAAAAACGTTTTCCTGCACCTAACCAGAAAGCTGAAGGTATCCTTATCCATGAAGGAGTTGGCTGCTATAGTCTTAAAGAATACATCAGAAGAGTAGCAAAAAAATGCATGCAATTGCTTTCAGTGAGTCCTTTTGGATACCATTCACACCTGTTTGACAAATCAGATACTGTATGAAGCAGCTGCTCAACAGATATTTGACGAGAGCTTTACTTTCTACTCCCAAATCCTTCTAGGTGTATTTCCTTAAAGTTAGATGCTTTAGTAATCACTAAATCACTAATCATTGTCAGAAGGAAACAAAGGCAATCTCTCCACCAACTAAACAACACAGCTTTACACTACCTATACATGAGCGCCTTGGGTTGATTTCAACTTGTGGTGACCCTGAAGGACAAACTGCTCCATGGTGTTTCAATGCTGTGGTGTTTTTGGAGGTGGGTTATCTCATTTCTCAACTATGGAGCAGGCTGGCAGATTCTAGTTGGAAGCTTTCAGCTAGTCATTAAACATTTTAAGCATTGTATCACCAGGGAGGGGTGCAGGGGGATCGTATATCAAAGAAAGAATTTTTCTTTTATTTTCAAAGAGAGGAGCAAACTGGGGTGGGGGTGGGGGGAGGGCTGGGCAGGAAGAAAAGTGCAATAATGAATGAATGGAAATCCAAAATCTCTGTAAATGTTCATTAAAATTATTATTTTTTTAAGAAAATAAAATATACATAAAATTGCAACTATTAATGAGTGTGTTTATTCTTGCTTTTAAAAGGTTTATGGATTATACAACAGTGACAACACTTAAAATTATTTTTCTAAAGACAGAGACTTGACATGGTCAAAGTTTTTATCTATCTGCCTAAAATTGAATGGCTTAATTTTAGATTGTTAAGACCTTTAGTATTATTGAATGGAGCTCTGTTAGCCTACTGGTAAGGAGTTGCACCGTCAGCCCAAAGGCATGCAGTTCAAATCTATAAGTTGCTTTGTGATAGAAAGATGAATATTCCACTGTGATTTACAGCCTCTGAAAACTCACTGGAGGTTTCACTCTGAGTCAGTTCCTGCTCAATGACACATAACTGCAACAAAAACAATATTCTTGAATAGGATATATGAAATTGAAACCAATTTTCCTGTCATTTAAGTGACAAAATTGTCTTTGATTCTTTTTGATTGATTCATACTTTGTAATCTGCCTAGAAGGCCAGAATTTGGCCACTTAATATAGAAAAATTCTTCAGTTAACCAACATAAGAGTTTTGTGTTTTTTTGTTTTGTTTTGTTTTTAAATGCTAACATTTTACCTGTAAGTCGTTAAAGATATTCTTTCTTCATGACTTCTTGTCATGATAAATTAAAATTTCATGACAGACATTTTCCTTCTTTTGTAAAGGAAATGAGCTACAAGTCTTAAGTTGCTATTAGATGTCAGTTCAG
The DNA here is from genome assembly GCF_000299155.1 of Elephantulus edwardii. Lineage (NCBI taxonomy): Eukaryota > Metazoa > Chordata > Mammalia > Macroscelidea > Macroscelididae > Elephantulus > Elephantulus edwardii. Next base: position 213,247 of record NW_006400319.1, read on the forward strand.
CCAATTACCATGCACAAAGACCCCTTAACAATAGCTGGGAACCTTGTCATGCCTGTGCAATCCTTACAATCCCAGGATTGTTCAGACACTGTGCCACGCCATCTCACTCAGGGGTTTCCTCCCTCTCTCTCACCTTCCAACTTTCCCAACATGGTGTCTTTTTTCCAGGAACTACCTTCTTCTAAAATGTGCCCAAACTATGTGAGATGAGATTTCACCATTCTTGCCTCTGAGGAGCAAACTTATTGAAATTCTTTCAAGATGGATTAGTTTATTCCTTTGGCAGTCCATGATACATTCAATGATCCTTGCTGACAGGCATAAGTCCTTCTTCTATCTTCCTTATCCAACTTTCTCAAGTATAGAAAATAATTGAAAACCTGGGTCAGGTACACCTTAGCATGTGTATTCTTTAACATTCTAAAGAAGTAATCGACAGCACATTTTTTAAATGTGATATGTCAGGGTTTATTTTAACCTACTAACAATATAGATATAAGTAAAAAAGGCCAAACTCTCTTGGCATTTCTTAAGCGGAAAGAACTGAAAAAAACAAACAAACCAAAAAAACGCTCAAGACTCAAGTTGCAATATTAAGAATACTATGGGTAGAATATTAAATGATCTAGGAAACATTAAAAGAAATTGGAAGTCTTCTGCAGATTGTTTTCCAATTTTTCCAATACCATTTGTTTAAAAGACTGTCATTTCCTCACATAACTGATTTCATCTTCTTGTCAAAAATCGGTTGACCGTAGGTAGATGGGCTGATTTGCGGGTTCTCAATTCTATTCCACTGATCTATGTGTCTGTCTTTGTACTAGTACTATGCTGTTTTTACCACCATGACAGTATAGTATGATTTGAAATCAAGGAGTGAGATACCTCTTACCTTTTTTTCAATTGTCTTTAAGGCGTGCTTTGTTTATTTGGGACTTCTTTTCAATCCAAATGAAACTGGAGATTGCCTTTCCAATTCTGTTGAAGAATGGGATTGGTATTTGTATTGGGATTATATTCAATGTGTAAATTGCCTTTGGTAGTATTGCCATTTTCACAATATTGAGTCTTCTTATCCATAAGCAAGGGATATTCTTCAACTTCGCCAGGTCTCTTTTTGTTTCCTGTAGTAATATTTTATCATTTTCTTTGAATAGATCCTTTGTGCTCCTGGTTAGATTTATTCCCAAGTATTTAATCTTGTGATTAGCTATTGTGAAGGGTAGATCCACACCTCAGTCTATATACAAAAACAACTTTAGGTAGATCATGGACCTAGGACTAAAATCAAGGACTATAAACTTCATTAAAGAAAATCTTGGAAGAAATATAGAAGTCATAATTCACAACATAAACAGTCTCCAAGAATCCTGAAAAAATCTACAACCAGGAGAAGATAAAATAGATGAATGGGACCTTTTAAGAATCAAACCCCTATGCACATCCCAAAACTTCTCCAACTGGGTAAAAAGAGAAGCCACAGACTGGGAAAAAGTATTTGGTAGTTACATGCCACATAAGGGACTTATATCTAGAATTTATAAAATACTTGAGCACCACAACAAGATAAACAACCCAATTGAAAAATGCGCACAGGATATGAACAGACACTTGTCCAAAGAAGACATTCAGATGACCAACAAGCACATGAAGAAATGCTCAAAATCCCTAGCTCTAAGAGATATGCAAATCAAAACATCTAGGAGACATCTTCTCACCCCAGTCAGAATAGCAAAATTTAACAGAACAGCAAGCAACAAATGCTGGCGAGGTTGTGGGGAAACTGGAACCCTTATTTACTGTTGGTGGAGGTAAAATGGGGCAACCACTGTGGAAGACAGTATGGCACTTTCTCAAAAAGTTGCAAATAGAGATACCATTTGACCCAGCAATTCCACTACTGGAAATATACCCAAAGAGACCATAACCACCACTCAAGAAGATACATGCATACCCATGACTATCGTGACTTTGTTCACACTAACAAGGAATTGGAAACAACCTAAATGCCCATCAACAAACGAATGGATAAAGAAGCTGTGGTATATTCACACAATTGAATACTATACTGCATTGAAAACGAGTAACTTATGAAATATTATTCAAAATGGGTGACCCTGGAGGACATTATATTGAGTGAAATATCAGTCACAAAAGAACAAATACTGTATAGTTCCACTGTTGTAAAACAGGACTGATATCATGGTTGTGGGGAGACTGAGAATGATGGGTTCTGTAATGTATGCTGCATTGAAACAGATGAGGGAGAAAACTGTTTAAAGGGGATACACGATTAGGTATTATTGACATGACAGGAGTCCAGAACGAAATTTGCACAGTGGAGTGGACCTCGGAGGAAGGGATAGTAAAACAATGAAAGAATTTTTCTTTTACTTTTCAAAGAGAAGAGTGTACTGGGGGTGAGGGTGGACATGGAGAAAAGTGCAACTATGAATGAATGGAAATCCAAAGTCTCTGTAAATTTTAATTAAAATTAATAATAATTAAAAAATTTTAAAAAACCGAAAGTTGTTTGCAGTTACTTACACAGCTAAGTAAACTGATCCAGATTATAAAGTTAAGCTGTTTGGCTCTAGAGATTAGGCTCTACAGAGCCTAATATTGGCTGAATGAATAAAGTCAGAGAAAGAAAGATTATACTAAAAAAAAAATTAGAGTAAACAGAATCACTCTACCAAAAATAATTGACTGACACAGAGAATTTTCATAAAACAACATATGATCAAGAGGCAATGGTGTCAAAGAAGGAAGTTCAAGCTGCTCTGAAAGAACTGGAACAAAAACCCCAAAACAAACAAACAAACAAAAAACCCATGAAAAAACAAGGCCCCAGGAATTGATGGCATACCAATTGACATATCTCAACAAAAAGATGCTGCCCTGCATGTGCTCCCCCGGTGTGCCAAGAAAAATCTAGAGCGTAATTATCTGGCAAACTGATTGGAAGAGATCCATATTTATACCTAACCCCCCAAAAAGGTGATCTGACTTTATGGAAACTATTCAACAATATCACTAATATTACACACAAGCAAAATCCTTCTGAATTATCCAAAAATAATTGGAACATTAACAGAGAATTACTAGAAATATAAGCTGGGTTTAGAAGAGGTCGTGGCACTAGAGACATCAATGCCAATGTAAGATGAATCTTGGCTGAATGCAAATATCAGAGGAATGTCTATCTGTGTTTCATTGACTATGCAAAGGCATGTGGCTGTGTAGATCACAATAAATTGTGGCTAACCTTGAGAAGAATAGGAATCCCAGAACATTTGATTGTTCTCATGTGAAACTTATACTTGGACCTGGAGGCAATCGTCAGAACAGAGCAAAGAAACACTCTTCGTTCAAAATTAGAAAGGAGTGCATCAGAATTGTGTCCTGTCTCCAAACTTTTTCAATCTATATGTGGAACAGATCATTCAGGAGGCTGGGCTCTAAGAGGAGATGCGTGGCATCAGGACTGGAGGAAGACTTATCAATAATCTGTGTTATGCAGATAATACAATTTTGCTTGCAGAAACTGAGGAGGATCTGAAGCCTTTGCTGCAGATGGCCAAGAATTGAAGTCTTCAATATAGATTAGAGCTTAACCTCAAGAACACAAAGATTTTCACTATTGAGCCAACTGGCAGCACCATGATAGGTAGAGAAGAGAATGAGGTTATTAACTATTTCAGCTGGTCCAGCTCCACAATCAACACTCTTGGCACAAAAAGTCAGGAAATCAAAAGAAAATGGAATTAAGAAATCTGCTGCCAGGGACCATTCCAGAGTGCTGAGGAGCAAAGATGTAATCTGGAGACTGAAGTGTGCCTGGTTGTAGCCATGGTCTTTGTAATTACATGCTATGCATCAGAGAGCTGGACAATGACTAATGATGACAGAAGAAGAATCAATGTCTTTGGGTTTGGGTGATGTAGAAAAGTATTGAACATACAATTGACCACCAGGAGAACAAATAGGTCTGTCTTGGAGAGTGTGATCCAAGTTTTTCATCGGAGATGAAGAATTTTGAAACTCCCTCCATGTACATTGGGCACATTGCCAGGGGGACAGTCCCTGGAGAAAGACATCATGCTTGGAAGGGTGGAGGGACTGTGCAGGAGAGGAAGATCCTATATGAGATGTATTGACATGATAACTGGAGCAAGGGGATTAGATGTGTTGGAGTTGGTGAGATTAGCTCAAGATCAAGCAGCGTTCAGAGCTTTTATACATACCCGTGATTCGATGGCACATAACAACAACATTATTAACTGTGTTGTATTATTTACGACATAGGACAGAACAAAAATAATGTAACAAAACCTTCATTTACATTAGGATATACACTTGATATGGTACAACTATGTGGATTGACAAATACATAATGTAATGGCCACTATTTTAGTATCATCCTGAATAGTTTTCCTGTTTGAACATACCCTCCGTTCCACCTGTTCATTAGCAATCCCTAATCTTTTTTTAATGCCTCTATAATTTTACCTTTTTTTAGAAAGTAACATATTTGAATAGTAGCAAAATTCTCTTTACTTGTTAATCATTCATTCTTTGTAAATTTCTCCTCAATCTAGAAGACCAGTATTTGGCTATGTATTGGCAAAAGATTCCTGAATTGACTAAGCTGTTGTTGTTGTTATGTGCTGTCAAGTCGCTTACGACTCATAGTGATCCTATGTACAACAGCCCTAAAGCCTACTCTATCCTGTGCCGATCTTATTGTCTCAGACACACCTACTTCTACTACCCCAATCACTGAATTGATCCATCTCATTTAGGGTCTTCCTGTCCTGTGCTGTCCCTCCAATCTCCCAAATATGATGTCCCTCTCCAAGGACTGGTCCCTCCTTACAATATGTCCAAAATATATCAGATGAAGCTTCAGAATCCTTGATTCCAAGGAGTAGCCCAGTTTCACTTCCTCCAGGATAAACCTGTTTGTTCTTTTAGCAGTCAACGGTATACTCAATATCAATTCTTTTTCTATCATCTCTAGTCACTGTCCAGCTCTCTGATGCATAGCACACAGTTGTGTATACTATAGCCCAGATTAGGTACACTTTAGTCTCTAGCATGACGTTTTTGCTCTTCAGTACTCTGGAGAGGTCTCTAACAGCTGACTTTCCCAATGCAATTTGTCTCTTGATTTCATGGCTGCTTGACCAAGCAAGAGTACAGACTGTGGAGCCAAGCAAACTAAAACTATTAATTCGCTCAATCTCTTCAACATCCTTACTGATGCTGCCAATTGGTCCAGTGGTGAGAATCTTTGTTTTCTTGATGTTGAGTTTCAATTGGAAATAAAAACTGCAGTCCTTGACTTTCTGCAACAAGTGCTCAGGTCCTCCTCAGTTTCAGCAAGCAGGGTTGTGTCATCTTCATAACGCAGGTTGTTGATGAATCTTACACCAATCCTGATGTCACATTCCTCCACGTACAACCCAGTGTCCCAGATGATCTGTTCTGCATACAGATTGAATAGGTATGGAGACAAAGTACAGCCATGGCAGACTCCCTTCCTAATTTTGAACCATGCAGTGTCTCCTTGCTCTGTTCTGACAACTGCCTCTTAGTTCAAGTATAGGTTTTGCATTAGCACAATCACATGTTCTGGGATTCCCATTCTTCTCAGAGTCAGCCACAGCTTGTTATGATCCACACAATCAAAAGCCTTTGCATAGTCAATGAAGCACAGATAGACATTCCTCTGGTACTTTTCTGCTTTCTGCCAAGATCCATCTAGCATTAGCTATAATATCCCTAGTATCATGACCTCTTCTAAACCCAGCCTGCACATCTGGCAGTTCTCTGTTGACATGTTGCTCCATTCATTTTTTAATAATTTTCATAATTTAAAATAATGTTAATATTTTTCTCTAAGTCTTTACCATTTTTAGAAAGGTATTGCATGAAGCTCTGGTGGTCTAGTGGCAAGAAGCAGCTCTGCAGTCTTGAAGGCATGTGGTTCAAATGTACCAGCTGCTCCACAGGAGAAGGATGGCAATCTCCCGTGTGTTTAAATGCCTCTGAAAATCTGCTAGAGGCTCAGCTATGGATCTCTTCCAATTCAATGGTACACCTCAACAACATACTGCGCAGAGGAAAAAAATCCACAAAACAATACATTCAACAATACAATCATTCAATACTTTGTGTTTTAACACAAGTTCTTTCCGACTATCAACAGATATAAGATTCTTCCACATGTTTTCATAGATAGAGAACTTTTTCTTTAAATTCTGAATAATTATAGACATACCATAATTAGTTTACATATTTACCTATCAAGTGGAAAAAAGATGGACAGTTCTCTCCTGTGCAATTTGTTGTCTCTGAAAACCCATTAGAAGATCAGCTATGAGTTTGTTCTGATTCAATGGCAATGACTTGTTTTGAATTGTATTTACTTAATTGAAGAGCATCCTCAGTGCTACCAATTTTTGGCAATTATGAATAAAACTACTATAAATATTCATGTTCAGAAATTTTTATCCATGTATATTTTCAGCTCAATTGGGTATCAAAATTCATTCTTGTATTTGGTAAGATAAGAGTACCAAGTAATAAATCTGTGTTTAGTTTTGTAAGAAACTGCCAAAGTATCTTCTAAAATGATTGATCATTTTTTTTCCAACTAGCTTGAATATGTGAATTTCCATTTTCCTATATTCCCTTCATACTTGATGTTGTTGTTGGTTTTTGGAGTATCACACAGTTATATAGGTGTAGAGTTATATTGTATTATTTTTTAATTGGAATTGTTTAATTTGTTTCTATAATCTCTATATCTTATTTGTTGTGATATTTTTTCTCCCATCAGTATTTTGCTAATTTTAAAAAAATATACTTATTTTATTAATTGTTCAATTTTAAGAATTCTTTATAGGATTTTAGATACAATTTATCATGTGTGTGTTTTGAAAATATTTCATCTCAGTTCAAGTCTGGTCCTTTCATTCTTATAATTCCTCTAAGAAAGTTTTCTGTTTAAATTAGGTCAGCTTTTAAAAATTTTTCCTTTCATTAAATGTGTTATTGACTATAACATCAAAAGAATATTGTCAAATGCAATGTCTCCTAGATTTTATCTTATGCTATGTCCTAGAATTTTTGTAGTGCTGAATTTTACATTTAAACTATGATCTCCTTTGATGAAAAAAATTTTTGAAAAATTTTTCATATAAGTCTCTGCTACGTTTGCTTGTGGTTATGGATGTGTTATTGCTCAATTTGTTGAAAAGATAATTCTTCCTGCATTTAATTACTTTTGTTCCTCTATAAACTATCAATCAACAGTATTTGCTTAAATCTGTTTCCTGGACTTTCCATTCTTTTCAGTTAATTTAATATATGTCTCTTGAAAATATTCTGAGTATATGCTCTAACATTGCTTACATCTCTTCTATAACATAGATTTGACCAACTGTGCGGAAAATATAATAATTTGCAGAGGCAGAAAAGTAAAACAAAAGGACAAATAATGTAAGTTAATAGTTTTTAATATTGTTAAGTCCATTTAAAATAGAGGTAGCTAGTGATTCACATGAAGTTTGTTGTGTTTTTAACCAAGGGCACTAAACCAAAGTGACAGTTATAAAATCTATTATTATGCCACAATCTAACTCTTCTGTTCTCCACAATAAATAGTTTAATGTTTTGTTTGTTTTATTTTGTTTTTTTAACTCTTTATGTGTAAGTCATATATGTACAGTTTTAAAATATCTCCTCCAGAGAATCCACTGAAAACAGTATGATGACCTCTTTCAATTATTACAAATTCAGAACCAATCCAGGATTCACAAAGATGCTATTGTCCCCTGTGACTCTACCCAAACAATGACTGATCTTGAAGCAGATATTAGAATCAAAATTGCTGCATAATCAATAGCTACTAAGATGGGTACTCTTTGCTCTGGCTCTACTACTTATCATTCTGATTGAGACTTGTTCAAAGGTACATTTCAATCTGAGGATTTTCTTACTCAATGATTCTTACTTTCATTTCTCCATTTAAAGGTAGCAGAACTGTATTGTCTAAAGACTCCCTCTTAAACACTCTTCTGTCTGTTGTTCTTCACAAGACTTTTTCCCAACTAATTTTCCACATATTTTGTTCCATCTAAGGATTTTCTTCAACCAAGTTTCAAACTAGTCTCTACTAACCTTTCATGTATTAAATACCCAAATAAACAACAAAAAAAATGCAAAACTTACAAACAAAAAAACATCTCTCTTAGTCATGTCACATAGTTAATAGAAATTCTTCAGTGTTCTCCTAAAGATTTTAAATCAATCTTATGTTTACTTTCATTCTCTTTTCCCTACGAATGGTAGAAAGCTATTTCTCTGTTTTAGATTAAGCTTGGCTTTAAATTACTTGAGATCCTTTACTATGACTGATGAAATCTAATTTCCATATTAATCAATCTCTGTATATACTAACATTTTTTCCTTGTCTTATATCCATAAAATATATAAACGCATACCAAGTAATACATACTTTTAACTGTAACATATACAGGTGTGGCATAATATTAATAGTACAAAAAAAAAAAGAAAGAGGGAGTAAGGATTATATTTTGCTTTATAAGGTAGCGCTGGTGACCTAGTCCGTAGAGAGTTATGCTGATAATCAAAGGTTGTGCTTCTCTGGTGGCTCAAATCTACCAGTGGCTCCATGGGAGAAAGATGGACAATCTCCTCCCTTGTGATTTTCAGCTCAAAGAAAACTTGCCAGAGGCTCACCTAAGAATTGGTTCTGATTGCATGGCAATGAATCATAATAGTAGATTTTTTTATATGACTCAGTGGCATACATTGGTATTTGATGCTGATACTCACAAATTAAGATGTATATGAGATGCCCAAGAACAATAAATAAGAAAAAAATATTTAAAAAGTTATTAAGTGAATTAAAATATTAATTCTAATGCGTGTTATATGCTTGACATATAACAACCAAAGTAGGTTGGTAGCTATGATCCCAGGAGCCATGACTGAATACTAAATTGCAAATACCAAAATTTGTTATGTTGTTGTTGTTATGAGTTTCAAGTGGCCTGCAACTCATAACAACCCTATGTATAAATATCTGAACCATGCCCTCTCCTGAGCCAGTATTACTGTCTCCAACACACTGAACCGAATTACCCCAGTTACAATGTTAATAAATTTCATCCAGGTTCTTCCTCTCTTGTGCAGTCAGTCTCTCCACCCTTGCAAGTATGATGTCCTTCTCCAAAGGCCGGTCTCACTTGGCAATATGTCCAAAGTATTTGAGACAGAACTTCAAAAACAGCATTATTCATTATTGCAAGAACATGGAAACAGCCCAAACGTCCAACCACAATTGAACGGATTGAGAAATTGGGACAGATTCACACAATGGAATCCACACAATGCAGCACTTAGGAGCAACCATTTTGAAAATTACTGCATAACTTGGGAGAGACTAAAAAACATTATGCTGAGTGAACTAATTCCGTCTAATAAGAACAAATACTGCATTAGACTATTATTGTAGAAAAAGAAAGACAATCAGTAAAACTCATATGAAGATCAAAGCCAGGGAGGATGAGCAAGTGGGAAACCATAGGGTCACATAATTTGGTGTGTAGTAGGAGGATGGTAAAGGAAATGGGGAAGATCTAGCAGGGACCTGGAAACACAAGGCAAAGATAATCCAATGGTGATTATTTTTTATAAAATATAATGAATGGGAATGATTATATGAAACACAGTGTGAATGAAAGTTAGTGTGAAACACATTGTATACAAACTTTGCAAGCAAGCCAATACAAAATAAAAATTAAACAACAACACAATTAAAACAGAAGAAATGTCGAGTAATACCAAGAATATTCCTCATGGATTGAATTAATCGCTCCAGAATATGAGTTGATTTGACTGGGCCATGATTCTCTATGTTTTGGATGCAATGATGCAATGATGCAATTACATAATGACTTTCCATGATCTGATAAAGCAGTTGCAAAAGGATTATGGTGGAAAGCAATTAATCTTCATTCAAGCACATCTCTGAACTGTTGTAGGGGAGTAGTTCTGGGGTGTATCTGCAAAGTTATTTATTTGCAATTGATAGAATGAAAAAAAAATGAGCAAAGAAAAGGGGGCCTCAGTACTACAAGTGAAAAGAATCACAAGCAGAATGCAACCTTTGAATTCCAGGCCCTTTGATGGACATTTACTTGACACTTAGTTTGAAGACCAAGATAGGTGGAACTATCCAAGATGCTGGATTTCATTATGTGAAAACAAGTAGACAAGGGCCTTAATAAAAAACTGACAGAAAGAGAGAAACCTTCTTTTAGGACCATCACTCTGAATTAGGACTTCTATCCTCCTAAAAAGTGAGGGAATCAATTTTAGTTCACTAAATCCATCTGATAAAGCAGCTCTTGAATAATAAGACAAAACTATATTTGAGAAGAGCAAAGGTTTATTAAAAGGAATGGAAGAAAGGAAATAGCTGTCAAAGTTAACCAAACTTGATCTTGAGTGTTGACTAGCTAAAGTGAGTAGAAGAAATGCTGAAGTAAGAGATCCAAGAGAAAAGAAAGTAAACTATAGTAATGGACCATTTAAGAGTTAGAACAAAATAAAAAATGGAAGAACACATTCAGCATTCCTCAAGAATTGAAACAACTGGGAGGAAAAAAAAATCTAGCGTTGGTTTTCAATTTATAAATATTCAATAAACAAAAGGATACAAGAAACAATAAACAATAAACAAGGATTCAATAAACAAAAGGATACAAGTGCCAGCTCATGCCTGTAAAAACAAACAAAAAAATGGAAGATAGCATTTGATGAATGTTTTGAAACTCAGACTCATTACTATTAAGTCAGAACTGACTCAAAGCTGATTCTCTATTGTATTTCCAAGGCTGTAGATATACAGACTGAATGCCAACACAAAGTCAACTATAAGTCAGTTCTGACCTAAAAGCAATACTTTTTAAGTCTGAGAAAGCACATGGGAAAACACAAGATTGCACATCTCTCCCCCTTGGAGTAGCCAGTAGATACGTACTATCAGGGAGGTGTAACCTTTGGTTTAACAGCACAACTAGAATTTGTATTTATCTTCATCTCAATGAAAGATCATCCAGTAAAATGTAGAAATTAGTGAATGCTGTTGTTTATTTCATAAACATTATCCACAGTATTGTATCACTTTCTAAAATACATAAAATAAATTTATATTTCCTTTACTTTTATTAAAAAGTTATTTTCATTGTATGTCTAAAATGATAAACAGAAGATTCATGACAGAGAAATAAGTTTCACAAGTATTATATGAGGCAGAAGATGAAAGCAAAGAGAGAGAAAGCACCACCATAAGAATTATGGTGAAATTAATCATATGAGAGAAATCTGAAACTCTGACTTTTCAGATGACAATATCCAGATTTTGTTTAAAAGTAAAGAATAAAGTATACATTATGTATTTTTTCTAAATAAAAATGTATTACGTTATTTTCATGTAATTAATTGGTCATTCTGCAAGAAAAAAAATTTGTTAAATGAATTAGGATTATCCTTTTCTGATGAAAAAATGTGATAGGTTTTTGTTGATTTTTACTATTTAAAAATAAAATCACCTATCAGTTATGCACCAAAAAAACCCATGTAACAAAAATTTGCAGTAGAAACTTAAAAAATAATTGTATGTAACATTGACACAATTCCTAGAAATTAAGCAACATTCACAAAAAGATATGGAAGTGAGGTATCTTGGCTGAAAGCAGAGAAACTAGAAATATTGTTACCCCATCTCATCGACTCCACAAAGACATTAAAATAAGTGTATCTTAAAAACATTTGAATAAAAATTTTGAAAAGTAATAATTTCAGAACACAAAATTGTGCTTAAGTAGAAAGTATGCATGGATCAAACATTATACTTCAAATTGGAAAAGTTATGCATCAAGGTTATACATTTTTTCACTATACTTGTTCCATCTGTCTATAGAAAAAACAGCTCAAGAAGATGGACTTTGTGAAGAAGAGGTATCAAACTTGTGAAATACAGCAAATAGCCCAAGAAAGTAGAATACATGAAAAACAGAGAATCACAAAGATTAGAATGAAATTTAACAACTTATGGTACGCAGATGCCATAATTTCACATACTCAAAGTGATATGAAGCACTTGTTGGTTAAGATAAAAGTTTACAACCTTCAGTGGATTGCACACCAATATCAAGAAAACAAAACAAAAAAAATCATTCTATATCTTTTGCCCATTTTATAATTGAGTTATCAAACATTTTTTTTTTTCTAGAGCCCAAGGAGTATACTGCAAACTTTTGTAATGAGACAATTGTCCAAAATGGTATTGCCAAATGTTTGTTTCCTGTTGACAGGCTTTCTTTTACCCTGTTGGAAAAAAGAATTTTATAAGCTCAGAGATTTAATTTTTAAAAGGCCCCATTCATCAATTTTATATTTTCAGATTGTGCATTTCTAGCTATATTTGGCAGTCTCTTTATAACATAGACTAGGCCTTCTAAGCTTGATCCCAGCTTATAAACTTTATGATTTTAGGCTTTACTTGAAAGTTTCTGATCTACCTTGAGTTGATGTTTGTGTATGGTGTGAGATGTGGATCCTGTTTCAGCTTTCTGAAGGTAGAAGTCAAGTTTGGCCAGCACCATTTGTTGAAGAGGTTGTCATGTCCCCCTCTGGTATGTTGAATGTTAGTTGGCCACAGATAGCTGGGTCCGTTTCTGGGTTCTCAATTTTGTTCCATTGTTCTATGTGCCTGTCATTGTACGAGTACCATGCTGTTTTGGTTACTACTGCTGTGTAGGTTTTGAGGTCAGGGAGTGCTATGCCTCTCACTTAATTTTTGTTTCTCAGAAGTGCTTTGCTTATTCTGGGCCTCTTTCCTCTCCAAATAAACTTGACAATTGCCCTTTCTATCTCCTTTTCACAAAGGAAGACATTCTGGTTGTCAACAGGCATGTGAAGAGATGCTCAAAATCACTGGCAAGAAGAGAGATGCAAATCAAAACCACAATGAGCTACTATCTCATCCCAATAGCAGTGAAGAAGTTGAGTAGAGCAGCAAAAAATAAATGTTGGAGAGGATGTAAAGAGGTAGGAATTCTCATACACTGATGGTGAGACTGTAATATGTGGCAACCACTCTAAAAAACAGTATAGCATTTCCTCAAAAAATCTGAACATAGAAACTCTATATGACTCAGCTTTACACTACTAAGAATATATCCCAAGGAAATTAGAGCTGAGACACAAATGAAGATTTGTACACCAATGTTCTTAGCAGCATTATTCACCATTGCAAGATCATGGAAACAGCCAAAAGCCTAACCACAACTGAATGTATTGAGAAACTGTGGTACGCAATGGAATACTACACAGCACTAAAGAGCAATGATTTAAAAAATAATATTTACCTTGGAAGAGGCTGGAGAGCATTATACTCAGTGAACTAACAGAGTCTCAATAGAACAAATACTGCATAAGACCATTATTGTAAAAGTAGAAGGATAACTGGTAAAACATGTAGAACTCAAGGATGAGGTGAGTAGGGGGAACAGAGTAGTAAGGATAGGGAGGGGTGAGACCGCAGGGTTGAACACATTGGTGGGTGGAGGGATGAGGGGGAAGCACATGGGAAGGATCTAGGTGAAAAGACAGGGTAATGATGAGCATAGGTCAATGGTGATTAATTTTATAAACCATAATGCTTGAGAATTTTTGTATGAAAAAATGTGAATGAAGAATTGTGTGAAATACAAAGTAGACAAAGTTCATAAGGGAATAAAAAAATCCTTCTGATTTTGCCAATAAATAAAATATATGGAAAAATTGAAGTTTTCATATATTTTAATAATACCCATTTAATCAAAAGTAAGTAAAGAGACACATTGGGCCAATTTGAGGCTTAATCTTCTTTAAAATGTTAATCTAAGTCATAGTAATTTGAATTATCTCATGCATTTTAAAGCTGAAAAATTAAAAAACGAATTGATGTACTAGAATATGGTTTTGGAATACTGACTGTACCATGGACTGCTAGAATAAAAACATAATAAATGTAATTTGAAAGAAGTATGGTTAAGAATGCTCCTTAAAAGAGCATGAGATTTCATTTCACATATTCTGGATGTTACTCAACTCTAAAAACTCAAACTCATTGCTCTCGAGTTGGTCCTCCAGTGAGTTTTTGAAGGATGCAAATCACATGCAAAGAAACTGCCTATATTTCTACCACTGATTTAATGGTAAATTTAAATAACTATAGGTTAGAAATCTAAGACCCTAAGTCTACATCACCAGAACTAGAGAATTACACTATATCTGACAGTAGGTCAGGGAAAAAACAGAAGATCCTTAGTAAGATATATTGACACAGTGACTAAAACAGTGGACTCAACAAACACTTAAACAAACAAACAAAACAAAACCAACAGAACAAAACGGTGAATTTTCACAGGACCAGGTTATTTTATTCTGTTGAAAGTAGGGTCACTATAGAACAGAATCCTACAACAGCAGCAACAACAACCAGGCTATATAACAACATTAAATGTGAATGGGTTAAATAGTTGAAAAAAATGGATATCCTTGTTGTTATTATTGTTATTATGTGAAGTCGTCTTGGGTATGACTCATGGCAATCCTATGAACAAAAGATTTGAACCCTGTTCTATTTTGTCATCCTAACACTTCCTGACACTTGAGAGCCCACTGTGGCATTCAGCATTTTCCTCTCTCTTGGTAACTCTCCACTCTTCCTAGCATCATGTCCCTTTCCAAGGATTAGCTCCTCCTAACAATATGCCCAAAGTATATGAATGAAAGTCTCATCATTCCTACCTCCAAAGAGTGCTTCAGCTGTACATTTATCAATACATATTTATTTGTTCTTTTGGCAGTCCCTGGGATATTCAGAGCTCTTCTCCAACACCACAGCTCAAAGGCATCAATTCTTCTGTTATCCTTATTAATTTTCCAACTCTCAGATGATTATGCATAGCAAGTGATTGTAAAAGACTATGACCTGAATCAGACCCACCTTAGTCCTCAAACTGACATCATCACTCCTCAATATTTTGAAGAGGTCCATAACAGTAGACTTTTCCAATGCAAAAATGCTGATGCTACAGGTAATTATGGATCCAAGAAAGATGACGTTGTTGACAATTTCCATCTTTTTTCTTCTCCTTTTTAAAATTAATTTTAATGTATCGTTGGATTCTATTTGCCAGTATTTTATTTAGGATTTATATTAGGATTTATATTTATGATTTATATTAGGATAAAAAAATAATCCACCATGACCAAGTGGGATTCATAACAGGTATGCAAGGATGGTTCAACATAAGGAAAACAAT